>NC_080590.1:63393416-63694000 GCF_029962835.1 Magnolia sinica | reverse complement strand
GTTGCTGGTCAAATACTCGGTGTCGGTTGTGAATATTCTGGATAATTTAAGAAGAGATTTCCTTTGGCGTGGCAAGGCCGAAAAGGAAAAATTTCACTTGGTTAACTGGAAGGTGGTCTGTTGTCAGGTGCAAGACGATGGGGCAGGTATCAAGGATGATCTAAAACTCATGAATCGCGCCTTACTTGGAAAATGTTTGTGGAGGCTCGGGAATGAAGACGGGTCCTTATGGAATGAGTTGATTAAGAGTAAATATGGTAGGTCTGACGAGGGCTGGTGGACTAACAGTAGCTGCAAATTCAAAGTGTCAGCCATGTGGAGAGACATCCTGATGCAGGATGCGAATTAATCCCTTTATCTCATAGCCTAGGCCCCACGTCTCATGGGTTAGGACCTCGGTTGAACCCCCCCTCGTGGGCCCCAAATCACATGGGTACCGCCTCATACGAGCCACCCGAATCACACGGGTGGGGCCCGCGTCTCACGAGCCACCCGCCTCACATGGGCCTCCCACCCCGAGTGTGTCCTTGCGTCTCACAGGCCACCCCACTCGAGCCTGGTGTGAAAATGCCACCGCATTAATCACCCCCGGTGAAGAGTCTCGAACACGAGACCTCCCGCTCTGATACCAATTTGATGCAGGACAATTAACCACTTGCTCTAAAAGCTCGAACTGTTAGAGTATGGCGAATTAATCTCTTTATCTCATACCGCAGGCCCTATGTCTCATGGGTTAGGACCTCGGTCGAACCTTCCTCGTGGGCCTCAAATCACATGGTTACCGCCTCACACGAGCCACCCGAATCACACAGGTGGGGCCCGCGTCTCACGAGCCACCCGCCTCACATGGGCCGCCCACCCTGAGTGTCCCTGCGTCTCACAAGCCACCCCACTCGAGCCCGGTGTAAAAATGCCCCTGCATTACATCCTTTCTACCAAGTCGGACGTCCTCAATGGTATCTCTATAATGATCGGTAATGGTACTCGTACTCGGTTTTGGTTGGACCCTTGGTCGGGGAACAATACTCTCTGTACAGCCTTTCCGAATATTTTTCACATCGCCAAATTCCCTTCCAGTGAGGTAGCCAACTGCTTATCATTAGTAGGAGGAGCTCTTGTTTGGAATATTGAATATAGACGGGATCTTCAAGAATGGGAGATAGACGAATTCGCTGCCCTCCTCAGTCGTATCTATAGCCTATCGCCTAACCTCAACGTGCCTGACAATCTGTCCTGGCGTCCGGATGAACAGGGCAGATTTTCTGTTAAATCCCTCTATGGTTTCTTATTCGGCAAACTTCCTCCTCCTGCTGGTCTATTGCGTTACTATGGCTGGAAGTATCCCATTCCCCCTAAAATTGCGGTATTCGGTTGGTTGGTGGGTAAACAGAGGGTCCTCACTGTTGACAACTTGCGGAAGCGGGGCATGCTGATAACTAATATTTGCGTTTAGTGCATGGCCAATGAAGAGACTGTGAATCACCTCTTCATTCATTGTCCTTACACCCACAAGATTTGGTTGGCTTTTCTCCTCCGCTTCAACGTGCACTGGTGTTTTACGGCCTCGACTAATAGTCTCCTTCTCTCCTGGCATGGGGTCAATTATGGGAAACATCGGACTCCTTTATGGCGAATGGGCCTTTGGTGGGCTGTTTGGGTCGGAAGGAACGACCGGTGCTTCAATGACAAAGCCAACTCTGCGGAGGCCACTATGCTTAGGGCGATCCAGTCCCTGGTCGAATGGGCTACTTTCTCTATTAAGGTAGATTGTAACTTTGATTTCCTAGCTGTTTAGCTGTTCTGCTATCTCAGCAGAGCAGCGTTCTTCCTCTTCCTGTCCTTTTTTATTTTGTTTTATTAATACTATCGCTCCCGTTAATTCTCAAAAAAAAAGAAAGAAAAAAAAGGGATTCTAACTCATAAGATCTTTCCCTAAAATCCAATGTTTGGGCTGTGTAGGCTATTTAAAGGATAACACCTCATAAGATCTTTTCCAAAATATCCTTCGTATGGACTGTTTACAAATCAGAGCCTAGTCATCGGGAATCTGACATTCGAGAACCTGGTCATCGGGAATCTAACGTTTGAGAATCAAATCAGAGCAAGACTTGGAGGAGCAACGAAGGGCAGGGAGATAACGAACGAGGGAGAAACCCTTCCGCGGGAGGTGCTGGAAACGACAATGGGGATGTCAAGCCTCTAGAGGGGAGAACTTAGGGTCTAGACAGAAGTTTGGAAGAAAAAATCGACATCAGAGAAGTGGAAAAGCAGGGTTGGTCATGGTAGTAACGCTGTGGGATTGAGTTTCTGTAGCCTATAGGGGTTTTGCATTCGTCGGGATGAGCGACGAGGAGGAAGTTGAGAGAGTCATCCATTAGCTACATGGAGAAAGATGCGGAGGATGAAAAATGTTGGTGTGGAAAGCTCGCTTTGGCCCAGATGTGAAGAACACAGAGAGAGAGAGAGAGAGAGAGAGAGAGAGAGAGAGAGAGAGAGAGAGAGACCTAATGAAAGGAAAAAGAATAGATAGGTAGGTGGCAAGAGAAGAAGGAACCGACCGAAGTGAGAAAGGGGAAGTGCTAGCGTTGTTTAAGGAGGCGGTTACGGGGGATATCCACAGAATGTCAAGCTTCTCTGTCAGAGATCAAGGATTGGTTAGTTGAATCTTACAATCTCTAGAAATGTTATTTTCTGATCAAACCCATAGTGGCAAGTGGCAACATAAGTTTGGATTCGCTTGCACACGGAGGTGACAATAGAATAGGTTCTCTTTGCTGCGCTTTTTACAGAGACGATCCGGTCTTATCCCTTTGCAGATGGACGGAGCATTCCTTCTTTGGCAAGGAGGATGTTTGGTTTCTTCTACAAGGTGTTTCGATAGAATTATGGTACTCTGAGGTGTTCATGGCAATGGGAACGTGCTTAGGGGAAACCCTTCTCGTCAACGACAAGATGGAGAAGGGGGAGGAGATTGGTGTTGTTTGGATCTGCATCAGGAAGAAAAGAGCAGAGACCGGTTATCCGGTGATTAAGATTGCGATAGGCGACAATGAGTTAGAGGTAAAGGTCGAAAGGGCAGAGAAGGAAGGTAAACGTGCCAGATGGGGAGAAATATGGGCCTCCAGGAAGACTCTGGGACCAAGGTGTTTCGTATTCGTTACGATACGGATGTAAAGGTTGATATACATAGGTAACAGTCGTGGCCGTTACGCAATACGGGGGTGAAACGGGGTAGTTGGTTTTTTGGGACTGTATCGGCCGTTACGAGGGTGACAACGGAGATGGGAGGGAAGATGGAGTACGTCTTTAGTACTCCCGCACATTGCCGTTTGCTTCCTCAAACACGTGTCCCTTGCTGGTCGGCGGATATGGGGTAGGTGGATCAAGATTTCACCCCGCAACTTCGGGTGATGTTCGATGCTTTGAGGGTGTATAGCCGCAAGGATGCACCCTCCCGATCCAGGCTGATGCTCTAGGCATAGAATTTGAACCTCTGCGCAAACCTCCCGTCGCCGCGACAATTGTTTGCCTTGATTGAAGCCACAACCAGATGCGTCGAGAGGAGTAAGACGGGTGCGTTGTTCGAGGGTCTCATGGTTGCCTCTTTTTGTGACACGCTTCTGCGCAAGGCAATAGTGATGGAGAGCTCTTATTGGCCAAACGTGTGGTGATATCAACGACAAAGATTTAAATTCTCTCTTTGCTTCACCGGCACGTGTCTTCTCCTCCACACGAGTGGCAAAAACCTTGCTGTCGACTCGAGTGTTAAGTTGTCACGTGTGGGAGCATATGCCAATAAATATATCCAAACCTTGCTCGACCTCTACTCTCCAAACAACGATATCTTTAGGGCTTATGATTGAAGAATCCGAGATCGCCTCTTCCTCATCAGATGACTCCTGCCTGTAGATTATCCCGGCGGAGGCAAATAGATACATTAAGCTAGGAGAGTTCCGAGGAGCATTGGGCTGATGTTGAACATTCAATGGAGACATAGGAAGAGGGGATGCTTCAAGTAGAAATAAAGACAAATTTTGGTTTCAGAAGTAGCCTTGGAAAATGCAATGATCATTACGCCTTTGCAAGCCACCAAAATGTTAGCTGAAAGAGCCCTGGCTTGTTAGACAACCATGCAGATGATGGTAGGGGATTGAATTTTAGAGAAGAGGTTTTGCGTTAATGGAGGAACAATATAGATGGACTAAAGATATTCTTGAAAGGGTTGGAGGACAAATTGGAATGTCTTATGGTCCTCGGGACGAGGATGTGTTTGAATTCTACCAATTCGTTAGAAGCAAGGTAGCTGCGAGTCATCACGGAATGCAACCAATGAAGCCCAAGAAGTCGTTAAAGGGAATGAGAGACCTTAGTTTGGAGTGCTCCATCAACTATGATTCCGCTTGCAAAATCAGTGGCAGAAAAAAGGGGGAGACCGAGTAGAGTTGGTGAACAATGATAATTCTCTCTCTGAATGCAAGAGGGTTAGGTTGCAAGTTCAAAAGGGCTTGGGTGAGAAAGGCCTACAGAAAGGTTAAGGTTGAAATCATCACAGTTCAAGAGACAAAGTTGCAAGCCATCAATAGAGGTATGCTTGATTCTTTATGGGCGGTCAAGAATAAGGAATGGGAGGCAATTGACACAGTTGGATCCGTGGGGGGTGTTTTGGTGGTTTGGAACATAGGCTTATGGAAGAAAGGGGACAGTTTCTTGGGGTCCTTCGTCTCAGTCCTACTTAAAGAGAGATGCTTTGGGATACAATGGGTGTGGGTCTTCATTTTTGTTTATTGCCCATGTTGAAGTACTCTTAGAGAACAATTTTGGTATGAATTGGATAACATCAAACAAAAATGGATGCATCCTTGGTGTGTGGGGGGAGACTTCAATGCCGTCAGGCTTGTTCACGAAAAATCTAATGGTGGTCGCCTTAGAAACAATATGAAGAAGTTCTCACTTCTCAGAGAATCGGTGGATCTGCCCCTAGTGGGAGCTAAATACACTTAGAACAATGTCCAACAGAACACTATCCTATTGCAGCTAGACAAATTTTTGGTGTCCCCTGAGTGCAAGGTATTAAAAAATGGTTACGCATCGGCCATAATGGTAATGGTTGATACTGTTACGTGATATGCCTTCGAATTGGTGCCCCTCCCTTTTTTGGTCCGTAATGGGCCGTTACAGGGCCGTAACAGCCGTTATAGGGCATGACGGCCGTTACAACCCCCGTAGCAATCGTTACACACAGTAACCTAAAAGAAAATGAAAAAAAGAAAAAAAAACATACCAGATCTTTTTTTTTGTCTTCTTCTTCATCATCATCTATTGCAGCGTTGTTGCTGCAGCTTCTTCTTCTTCCTTCTTTCTTTCCCTAATTCCTCTTACCCCCTTCAACAGATCCAAATCTCAGGTGGGTCGCATAGTAGGGATTGAATGGCCACAGTTAAAAACTTCCTATGACTCATTGTAATGTTTATTTTCCATCGAACATGTTGATAAGGTCACATGGACCTGGATGAAGGAAAACACGAACGATAACTTGATCCAAAAAATCCTTTGGCTCAAGAAGTTTTTAATGGTGGGAATTTAATCTCTACTGTGTGCTCCACCATAGATTTGGATATGCTTCATTTTTGGTACCATGCCGTAAAATAAATTGGCAAAAAGGATGGATGGCATGGATATACAGCAAATGTGTCGAGGTGGCCCCCACATTCAAGGCATCACTCAATATGGTCTACCTGAGATTTAGATTTGTCTGATTTTTGGGACCCTGCCATAAAATGAGTTGGCAAAACAGATTAATGGCATGGATATAAAAATAGATAGAGATGGCCCCACATTCAAGGCCACCCACAAGTGGTCCACTTGAGATATGGATGTACCTCATTTTTAGACCATGTCATAAAATGAGGTGGCAAAATGGATGAATGACATGGATGTATAATGCATACATTGAGGTGGGCACGTACATGGCCCTAAAAAATTGTACATGACATGAGGTATATATTAAATCAAAATCAATTAATTAAATTATGGACCTTTGTTGTTAAGTCACAATCCAAAAATTAAATTATTTGAATTATTTTCATCATTAATTTGTAAACACTTGTTATTTCGAAATAGAACCATTTGATATTTTTCATTTTTCACTGTCCAATAAATATCCACCAATCCATTAGTGGGATAAGTAACAATAGATTGCATAAATTTGAAGCTGATTTTGGACATCAAATGGTCCGCCAAATCAACCCCAAATCGACAACACTATTCACCTGAATTTAATTTCAAAATTTTCTTAAGATATATTGGGAAAATTGATGTCAAAAGTCCCTAACCTTTGTATGTTAAAATGAAATGTACGAGAGTTGCGAGGTATATCATACACCAATACTATAAATAATAATAAATCCTATAAATATGAGATGTTTTGGTATTACATTCATTCTAATAAATTTATATTAACATTATATAATTAAATATAAAAAATTTGAAGTTAATTCCAAGTTGTTAAGTTCAAAAATTTATCAGACAGCCTGATACAACATTCTCACTAAAGATTGGACCGTTACACTGCCTTAAACATGTTCAAACTTATAAATGAATGCATATTTGGAATATTTATAAATTTATGCATTCTTGGATTTCTTTTTTGGCTTTTTTGAGCGAAAAAAAAAAAAACTGAAAAAAAGACTGATACGGGGATGCATCGGCCATTACCCCCCCCGGTATCGGCCATTACTTTGATTCAATGTATTGGTAATGATGGGCACCATTACGCCCACTGTTACCGTGACGAGACACGACATGTTGCCTGAGTGGCTTGAGAAGTATCCCTTGGTTTCACACAGAGGTATGGCTAGAACCATTGTCGACGACAACCCTATTTTGTTGGAGGTTCCCATGGACAACTGGGGTCTTAGACCTTTCCGATTTGAATTGGTCTGGCTCGAAATAGAAGGGTTTAAAGAGCTAATTGTGGATTGGTCTTCGTTGGAGGTGGAAGGCTATGTTGGCTTCCGAATGTGTAGAAAATTAAAATTGCGGAAAGAAAAAACCAATTATTGGAAAAGGGAAGTTCTTGGGGGCCCGTGAGGCTAAATTCGACACTTTGCAATCGGGAATTCTTCAGCTGGATCTATCGGAGGAGGTAGACACTCTTTCGAAAAAGGATTAGGAAAGATGGGTTCTGAATGTGTAGAAAATTAAAATTGCTGAAAGAAAAAATAATTCTTTGAAAAGGGAGGTTCTTGGGGCCCGTGAGGCTGAATTCGACACTTTGCAATTGGAAATTCTTCAATTGGATCTATTGGAGGAGGTAGACACTCTTTCGGAAAAGGATAAGGAAAGACGGGCTGAGTTGCATTCAAAATTTACCAAGTGTGCCAAACAGGAAGAAATTAAATGAAGGCAGCGCTCGAGAGCGATGTGGCTTAAAGAGGGCGACAAAAGTACTCGCTTCTTTTATAGTGTTGTAAGTGCTCGAGCTAGAAGCAATCACATCTCCAACTTGGTGGTCAAAGACTCAAAGGTGAAAAGGATATCAGATAAAGATTAAGTTTGCGAAGCCATTGTCTCTTTCCATAGCAATCTGATAGCTTGTGAGCAGTGGAATAGACCATGCCTTGGCTTTCTTCCCTTTTAATCAATTTCAGAGGCGAAGGCTGATTCTCTCGAGGCTCAATTTTTGGAGGAAGAAGTGAAAGCAGCCATTGACTTCGTATGTGGTGATAAGGCATCTGGCTCTGACGGTTTCCCCATTTGCTTTTTTATCATTCCTTTTGGCATTTGGTTAAGAAAGACATTGAATTTATCACAGAATTCCACGATCGGAGCAGATTGTTTGTTGAAATTGGAGCCTCATTCATTGCAAGGTTAGTGTTTGAGGAAGAGATAGGGCCATACATGGCCTGGGGTTGGTGTTTTGGATGGGTTAGGTCTGCTTTTGGGGCTGCTCATGGGATATTTAGGCTATAGAAGGGTAAGATTCCATGTGGCATGTTTAGGAACTATAGATTTGGGCTTCTGGGACTATGTTGCTTACATTCGAATTTTGAAATTTTGGGGTTGTTAAGGGGCTGTTGTTGACTATGGTTGATGGATCTGGGTTACAGATTAAGATTCAGCTATGGGGTATAGGATGGGTAGGCCTCCAATGATTGTATGGGTGGTGTAGGTTGGGGTTTAAGGTTTTAGTCATTTTGGGGTTAAAGTTCTTGGTGAGGTTGGGAAAAGGAAGGATCTATAAAGGGGATGATGTGAGAGTGTTACAGCCATATTTATGGTTACAGCTAGGTCTTTGTGGGTTATCTTTGGGGTTCTGGGATCTCGAGGATTGGGTTGGTTTGTGGATGGCTAGACGTGTTCGGAAAAGAGCAAGATATGTGAAACAATTGTAAAATTCTTTAGGAACCTTTTATCTGGTCAATAGTGGGAACGTCTGTAGTTGGATAAGTTAGAATTCCAAGACCTCCCTCGTGGGGATGTTGATTCTCTTGAAGTGTTGTTCTTGGAGGATGAGGTTTGTGCCACGATTGGTTCGATGTGCAGGGACAAGGCCTCCGGATCGGATGTGTTTCCTTTGCTATTCTTTCAAAAATTTTGGAATGTGGTGAAGAAGGATTTTATGGATTTCGTCATAGAATTTTACGAGTGTAGACGTCTGTCTGCCGTACTTGGAGGAGCTGCCTTCATTGCTTTAATTCCCAAAGTAGAGGGTGCGGAAAATATAAAAAGACTTCAAGCTTATCAGTTTAATAGCGGGGCTCTTACAAAATTCTGGCTAAAGTTCTCGCTTTTAGGTTCCAGAATGTCCTTTCCAAGGTAATCTCTGAGAATCAGGGTGCTTTCATTGCAAGCAAATAGAATGCGGACAGTGCGCTTATAGCTCATGAATGCATGGATGATGCCAAGAACAGAGAGAATAAAAGTTGTGTAGTTTGAAAGTTGCATATCGAGAAGGCATACGACCATGTCAATTGGAAATTCTTTGATTATATGCTTTCCAGATTGGGATGTGGTCCAAAGTGGAGGTGGTGGATTAGGTCTTGTGTTCAATTTGCCTCTTTTTCATTCTTGTCGATGGATTGCCAAAAGTTTTTTTTTTTTAGAGCCTTTAGGGGTCTTTAACAAGGAGATCCTTCATTGCCCTATTTGTTTTTTGTGATCGGGAATGCACTTAGTTGGATACTTCAGAAGGGGGTAGAAAATGGCTTTTTAGCAGGTTTATGTCTATAGGTGCTGGACCTTAGATAAGCCATCTTTAGTATGCCGACGATATGTTGCTCTTTTGTGATGTAGATGTGGTTTTGGTTGATAATATTTGAAAGATAACAATCTGTATTGAGTCTGTGTCGGGCTTGAATATCAATGTAGCCAAATCTAAGATGTTGGGTATTAAGGTTGGTGAAGAGGACTTGCGGCGACTTGTGAACATTTTTGGATGTAAGGTGGGGTCTTTTCCCTCCACATACCTTGTGTTTCCTCTTTTATTGTGAAGCCGCCAATACACCGTTGGGATAGGGTGATAGAAATAATTGAGCATAAGTTGACTAGTTGGAAACGTCGATATCTTTCTTTGGGTGGGCGCTTAACTCTGATTAAGATGATGTTCTCCAACATGCCCATATGTTTATCTTCAAATGCCCTAGATTGGTTTGTATAGGCTTGAGAAGCTGAGAAGAGATTTCATATGGAAAGGTGTCCATGATAATAGGAAGCTCCATCTCCTTAAATGGGATGAGGCATGTTGGCCTATTGAGGTGGGGGCTGCCGTCATAAGAAATTTGGGTGATATGAATAGGGCCCCTTCTTGGGAAGTGGATTTGGAGGCTTGGATCTGAACTTGAAAGATTGTGGAGGTAGGTGTTAGCAAACAAATATGGCGTCACCAGGGGCGGTTCATGAAAAGATCTTCCTTATATAGAGCCTCAAGCATTTGGAAGGTGGTTGTGACGATCGAGCACTTGGTTCACAAGGGAATCGCCTTCCCCTTTGGCAATGGAAATCGAATCCTGTTTTGGGTGAACGTTTGGTGCGGCAACATTGCACTCCAGGACGTATTCCCTAGTGTGGCTTCTATTGCTTTTGATCCCTTTATTGTGGTCACGGACTGCTTCTCTATTTGTGGCGGTTAGGTAGTCTGGAATCTCTCTTGCCGTAGGAACATGTCTGATGAAGAGTTTGTCGAGTTCGTTGGGCTGCTTCAACACCGAAAGGATTTTAGTCCTTCCATTCAGGAAAGTGATTCTATGCTTTGGCTGGCGCATCCCTTCGGCAAATTCTCTATCAGCTCACTATTTCGGATAATTAATACGAAGCATCGAAGCCCTAGTCCCTTGCACCCTTATCATCATTGGTTTTATGTAGCTCCTCCTCGGGTGGCGGCTTTTGCCTGGTTAGTGGGCCGGAAGAAGATCCTTAATTCCTTACGGTGGATAATTTGCAAAGAAGATATCTTATTCTTCCAAATATTTGTCTTATGCGTATGAAGGATGCGGAATCAATTGATCATCTATTTATCCTCTGCCCATTTGCCAAGACTGTGTGGGAGCACCTTTTGTGTTTGTTTAATTCTGCTTGGGTAATGCCGAAGTCAGTCGCTGATTTCATGTGGGCATGGCATGGGGGTGGAGTTGGCAAGGGTGGTAAAGCTGTGTGGAGGCTAACTCTCATGGCCGTTCTTTGAGCTATTTGGGGCGCTAGGAATGGATTTTGTTTTCAAAATGAGAGAATGGGTGTTGAAGATGTCATTAGGAAAGTGAAATTTCTGGTTTCAAGTTGGGATGTATATGTTAAAGATATCCCAGCTGATAGTATCTCTTTTTTTTTTTTTTTTCTTTCTAGTTTTTTTTGGGCTGTATTCTATTTATGCTTTTGTGATTGTTCTACTAAATTTTCTGTTATCTCTCAAAAAAGAAAAAAAGAAAATAGGGCTGCCACTGGTATGATGATGATTGAAGGGGAGAGGGAAAAAAGAAAAAAAAAAGAGAAAAATGGATCAGAACGTGCTTTGATACCAAACCAGTCCAACTCTGTTGCGAAAGTTGGGACTGGGTTCAGCTGCACCAGATCTGGATCCAAATTACAACAACTGATGCAAACAGCCATGCAGATCTGGGTCTGGATCTGAGTTTCTTGTCATCAGATTGGTGTCTGATCATCAATAAATAGCAATAGGTCTCCGGAAACAGCTTTAATACTCAAAATAACAGGATTGGCCCAAGATAGATAGGTTAGAATCTGAATCCCAGAAGTTCTACACTGTTGATGGTGTCGTACTGCCCTAAAGAGCATGACACCCTTCGTGAAACCAGGCACAGGTTTCAGAAACATCTAAAAATTTTCTTTTCTTTGTTCAATAATGAAAACTACACATGGCTCCTAGGGTCCTTGATAGAACTTTGTACTGAAAAAAGAGGGAAGAATACTGGGCTGTTCTTATTTTTAAACAAACCACTAGAAAGAGATACGTGGACTTTTCATTAAAACAGGAAACTAAGTAGCGGGTCAGAGGATTCTAGCTAGTAAGATCCAAAAATATCATGCATATGCTTCTTTTTGTTTTTCAAAGAAAAAAAATATATGGGCTGTTTAGAAAGTCAGTTCATATGTATGGGTAGTCCAGAGTAGTGTTTTAAATAGCTATGCTATGTAGAGTGTAACTTATGCTACGTAGCGTAGCTTCGCTTAACAGTATGTTGCTCATGAAAATAGCTTAAGTAGCATAGGTAGGCTACATGATAATTTGCATATGCTACATACTACATAGACTATGCTACACGCCAGTGTTTGAAATATTGGTATCGCGTTACGTATCGCATCCTTGGGGTACAGATACATATCGGTTATCGGACAGGATATATTGTTTGTATTGGGTAATTTATCGCACTTTTTGGGAAACATTGGGAAAATGGTTGACTTTTTCAATGAAACTTCAAGGATTGTTCAAAAAGACCTTAATACACACTTTTAAATCATAACATCTCAAAAAAGAAGTGCACATAATAGGTTTCCTTTGTATAGGGTCCTAAGCTATGCGCTGTCTGACTTAACTATTGCAACTATATTCAAATTGAATGCATAACATTTAGAGTGTATGTGATTATCATTTCATCAAACACTCCTAAATACTTCGAAGTTAGTCTCAATTGACAGCTGATTGAAGGGAAATTTCGAAAAAAAAATATTTACTTAAAAAATGATTTTTATTTTCTGAAAATCGACAAGGACATAACAAATCAGTAGATCATCCCTCATATATGCTTGATTTCATGTTTGGAGTGCAACATTGCAAGCAATTTGAGAGAAATTGGGGAAATTTTGAAATTTCCCTAATTTTCCCTAAATCAGACCACCTACACTCAAAATTTGAAATTAGAGTGTATGTGATGATCATTTCATCAAATACTCCTAAATACTTCGAAATTAGTCTTAATTGATAGCTGGTTGAAGGAAAATTTTGAAAAAAAACATGGAGAATATGAAAAACCAATGGATATCGAAATCAAAGCTCCAACTCCATATTTTTCATGCAAATCGTGAAGAACCAATGGATTTATAACCATTTGACACCGATTTAACATAATTTCAACAAAAAAAGGATTGGAAATTGAAAATGCTCACTGAATCTAACATGTAGGATATATTGGCATTACTTGTGTGTTTCGTATCGCACAGGTGGGATATAAGATATATCGTGGGATATATCAGCCAATTTTGTCGATATTTAAAACATTGCTACACGCTACGTAGCTCACATTACAAGTATGTTTTTTTTTTTTTTTTTCATTACAACATTAAAATCAATTAATATTTTCAATGATTTGTTACAATTTTCTATTTTCAATAAAAAAATAGTTAATTTTTTAACGCTTTTAGTAAATTAATATAAATAACATATTGAATTAGTTTCGTTGATCTTTTTTTACCTTAATCATTGCGCTTTCCTACTACTTTAGGTTGTGTTTGGTTGCACCAAATATTAGAAAAATTTGTTAAATTTCATTATTAATTAGTCTAATTTGGTGCAGAATATCATTGAATTGATGCAGCCAAGCGCAACCTTGATTAAAAATCTAGAAGTAGCACGTAGCTTATGCTACACGCTATGTAGCTTACACCTCACGCTTCAGAGGTGTGAATGCTATGCTACATGCTATTCGCTATTAAAAAAATGGTCTGGAGCAGTGACATTTTGGAATTTTCTTTAAACCCTGCAATTTTCTGCTAACTGTCTGCAGTTGTGGGGCCAACCATCCATTTGGTTCCACTTTTATGGCCTGTCATCCATATGTATGATCAAAGTGGGACCTGAGCTTGAACTCAGATGGTGGCTCTCTACTGCATGATACATGGCCTGAATAATAACTTCTGTATGCAGTTTAACTATGGACATTCTATTCGATTTGGACCTTGTAGCCGTGAAACCAACTGCTAAAACCAACTGCTAAAATGATAAGCTTTGAGCAAAACAAGGAGTTCGTTTTGCGATTAAAATGGAAAACAAACAGTCATATTGGAAATATATGCTATGATATCTGTAGCATGGTGATTACTGAGAACAGCATGTATCAGCCTTAGCTGATAATTTAGAGACCTACTTACGGATTACATCAATCAGGCCAGTCGCTATGTGCTTACTGAATACTGATATTACAAAAAGGTGATTGTGACTGCTAAAGTCTTTGATCGAATTCCTTTGTATTCAGTGACGGAGGCTGATTATTGGTTATGTTTCTGTTGGCAGGTTCGTCTCATGTCTTGCATTTGTGTGCACTTTGGAATATCCCCAGGGGTTTCTTCTATCTGGGAGTGGTGATTCAACAGTGGGTACATCTTAACTCTCAAGTGAAGAGTATGTGTAGCATTTACATGTTTGTCCTTAGAATGGCTTTTGGTGTCACTGGTCCAGTTTGCACTTGCAGGTTCGCTTGTGGGATTTCATTTCTGGACGCCTTCTTGATACTTGTCAAGTTGGAGCGAAGGTGATTGTTTGCTCTCTCTCTCTCTCTCTCTCTCTCTCTCTCTCTCTCTCTCTCTGTTTTTTGAGATCCACTTGCATATTAATTTTAAAAAACCAACCTGCCACCGCCAGTGAAAAATGAGTATACAATTTATACATCTTTCCTTTGAAAACCATAGGAAAGCCCCTCTTCCATATAAAAGAGGAATGGCATTACACTGCATGCCAGGGTGCTCTTTTGTTCTTTTTTCCCCCCCTCTTGAAAGTAATGCCTGACCCTGCTACTGGTGCTTTTTTGAAGCATATTTCTTGACAAGTATCGCAGTTCTGCTGGTGGTCAGAGCTTAAGAAATATAAAAAAAGCAGTTTCTCCGAGTGCTAATCTTTGTCAGTGAACATCAATGCCATAGCCTTAGCCCAGCCTTGGTCAGGTTCCTTCGATCTCTCCATTATTCGTACGGCCCACTCGATGAGTGGACTGACCTAATTTTTTGGGACAGGTCACCTACTTGATGAAATCCACATTATGAACGTTTGATTGTGTGCCAATGTGACAAGCTGACACATGTGGAATGTTACTTGGTTTCCTTAGTCACATGTGGGATGTGAGAGTTCAACCACAATGTCTATTATTGTTCAGGTTCATCTCAATTGAATGTACTTTATGGCCCATTGAGTGCATACAGCCAATGTGTCACAGATACACAACGTTCAAGCTGCTGAGAGAGTGGCCTCACCTTGAAGATCATAGTAGGGAAAAAAGATCAATCGATCCATTCATCAGGTGGGTCATACATGTACGTTAAGTGAAGCCATTGGCCTTCCATTGTTTTTTGTTGTGGGTCCCACATATACATTGGTGTATTTTTTCACCCATTCATCTTTGTTAAATGGCTACATGATGTTAATCTTGAGGGCCTATGAGAAGCTACAATGGAGAAACAACTAGAATGATGGGCCTTCCAAACCAACGAGTCTTCTTGAAGCGAGGGCGAAACAAACTTTAAGTGATTGAACACAGAAAGAAGTTCGGCAAATTCCTAATCCGAGAGATTCCGCCGAGAAGTAGGGGACCGAATAATGGAACCACCGATATAAGAGAAGCAATCATCCACCGTGACAAAACGATCGGTGGCAAGACGAGCCAATCATGGAAAAAGATCTTGGAGCGGTATATCTCCACACCAAACATCTATCCAAAAACAGATGCAATTACCTTTTTGCAAGGAGAAGGAGACTCCCGCACGGAAAGAATGTTCAGAAGTTATGATAGCCTTCCAAATATGCGAAGCTCGATAAAGTGAGGATGATTTTATACCCCAACAAGTGGGTTGAATACCGTATTTGGACGCAACTATCTCCCTCCACAACTTACCTTCCTCGGAACCAAACATCGAATGTCATTTGTTGAGAAGAGCAACATTCATGAGATCCAAATGCTTCAAACCTGCCCCTCCCTCATCTAATGGCTTGCAAACTTTCTCCCATTTTAAGCAAATGGAACTTGGCATAATCCCCGGTTCTTTTCTAAAAGGAATCCCTCCTAAGTTTCTCCAATCTATCCAAAACCGACTTGGGACATTTGAATAGGGACATGAAGTAAATCGGCATATTGGAGAAGGCAGATTTGATGAAAGTCAGGCGAGCCCCCAACGGAAGATAGTGATGCTTCTAGCTAGATAATTTTCTCTCTATCCTCTCCACAACTTTGTCCCAAAGATGCTTAGCTGCCTTGCTGATACACAACGGTAACCTAAGGTAAGGAAAGGAACCTAGATTGCACCAAAAAACTGAAGTGGTAAGATTGTCTTGGGAAACATGAATACCCAACATTTTGATTTTGGAGACATTCATATTTAATCTTGACATTGTTTCAAAGCACACGACAATTTTACGAAGATTATTGATTGAAGAGAAATCCGCATCGCAAAAGAGAATCGTGTCATCCACATATTGAAGATGGCTCACTTTCAACCTTGCATCCGCAACCTTAAACCCGTAGATAAGACCATTTTCGTTTGCCTTGAGGAGCATCCTACTAAATGCTTGCTCGATAACAATGAACAACTAAAAAGATAACGGATCGCCCTGCCTGATACCCGGAGAAGCCTTAAAGAAACCAAAAGGGGAACCATTAATCAAAATCAAGAAAGTTAGAGACTGAATACAAGCTTGCATCCAACCTCTCCATTTGGGACCACAACCTATCCTTTCAAGCATATAATCCAAAAATTGCCAGTCTATATGATCATAAGCTTTCTCGATATCCAACTTGAATACAATACTGCATTGACCTTGTCTATATTTTGAGTCTAAGCATTCATAGGCTATGAGAGTGGAATCAAGAATCTGTCTACTGAAATAAAAGCTCCCTGATTTTCTGAAATGACAGGAGATGAAACCCTTCTAAATCTCAAAGCCAAGACTTTGGCCAACAACTTATAGGGTCTGCCCATAAGACTTATAGGCCTAGAGATTCCACTCCTTCAATTTTTGGGATGAGAGCGATAAAAGTGGCCCCAAGATCCTTGGAGAGGCGACCTCTATCATAAACTCATAAAAGAAATCCAAAACATCGCTTCTAATCATCAGCCAAAATTTATGAAAAAACATCATTTGGAAACCGTTGTGGCTAGGAGCTTTATCCCCACACTTAGAATCAAGGGTAGATTTGACCTCTTCCTCCAAAAAAGGCTTATTAATATCAGTTGCATCTTCAACAACCAACGAAGGAAAGTGCAAATTATCCAGCCGATGCCTCCACTGGTCACCTGTGAGAAGGGACTTGTAGAGATGAATGATGGAGTTGCAAATATGCTCCTTGGTAATTGTAGCTTGGTTGACTACCGAATTGCTGATACAGTTAACCTGGGCTCGGGTGCTTGCCATACTATGAAAAAATTTCGTATTCTTGTCTCCCTCTTTGAGCCATAAGGCTTTTGACCGTTGACACCATTTGATTTCTTCTTCTTTGGAAAATGAGACATACTTTTTTCCTTTAAATCTGTCCTCACGATTCTTTCTTCTTCCAACAGTTGACCACCCTTTTCCTTGATATCCATTTCGTGATTTTTTGCCAACATAGCTTCAAACTCTGCCTATCGGGCCCTCAAAATCTCTTCTTCTTCTTTTCCCCAAATCTCCTTTAACTGCTTAAGCTTAATCCCCAATATGAACCCCACATATCTTTCTGCTTGAAAAGAAGACCACCAATCTGAATCAAGATCTTGAAAACCATTAACTTCCAGCCATGCCTGCTCGAATATGAATGGACAAGGGCCCCAACTATCTTCTTTGACTTTTACAAGTATTGGCATGTGATCAGAAAACATTCTCGAAAGACCCCTCTGATTGACGAGAGGGAACTTGTTGTTCTTGGAATTAGACATAAGGAAACGATCCAAAGCGGTAAATCAATCAGATGGTGAAAATCTATCCAATCGGAGAATTTTCGCATGCTGTTGGAAACGGGCCCTCGTTTCGATTTTTTGTAAGAAAATCGAACAGTGTTGAAATCTCCCCTGATGCACCAATGATAGTCCCATTTTTGCCTGATAGCTGAAAGCTCATCCCAAAATTGATCGCACAACACGAGGATACATGGTCCGTAGACCGAAGAAAAGGTCCAAGTAAAACTTGAAAAACAATTCCGTAAAACAACAAACAAACAAAAGGAACCTGGCATGCTATTAGCCAATTTTGCAACAATCAGTCTTCCAAGCCAAAGAATACCTCTTGCAGACCCCACCGCATTCAGAGAAACCCAATCAACAGTCACAAAATCCCAAGCGGATGATAGTGTACCTTTGTTTATCGAAGTTAGTTTCGTTTCCTGAAGGGATATGATTTTTGCCTTCGACTTCCTGCAAATCTTCTTAACTTGCACTCTCTTAAGCTTGTTGCCTAACCTCCTAACATTCGAAGAAAGCACTAACATTGATCGCTGACTCTTCCTGACGTAATCCTCTTGATGCCGTTGGATTTGGATGAAGATTCATAGTTGACTAAGCATTCCAGGCTCATGAGTTCCCTCCAACCTCTAGGGGATTTTTTCGCCTTTAACATTTGTTCCTCAAGGATTCTCTGGGCTCCCTTCTAATGTAGGGGTATTTTCACATCGGGCTTGAGTGGGGTTGCCTGTGGGATGTAGGGGCACACTCGGGGTGGGCGGCTCGTGTGAGACAGTACCCATGTGATTTGGGGCCCACGAGGGGGGTTTGGCCGAGGTCCTAACCCATGAGATGTGGGGCCTGGGCTATGAGATAAAGGGATTGATTCGCCAAGCCCTAACAGTTCGAGCTTTTAGAGCAAGTGGTTAATTGTGCTGCATCAAAATGGTATCAGAGCGGGAGGTCTTGTGTTCGAGACTCCTCACCGGGGGTGATTAATGCGGGGGTATTTTCACACTGGGCTTGAGTGGGGTTGCCTATGGGATGCAGGGGCACACTCGAGGTGGGCGGCTCGTGTGAGGCGGGTGGCTCGTGTGAAATAGTACCCATGTGATTTGGGGCCCATGAGGGGGTTCGGCCGAGGTCCTAACTCATGAGATGTGGGGCCCGGGCTATGAGATAAAGGGATTGATTTGCCATGCTCTAATAGTTCGAGCTTTTAGAGCAAGTGGTTAATTGTCCTGCATCACCTTCCCTTTCATAAACTGCACAAAGTCGTTAACATTTTCATCGGTCACTCCAAAGGACATACCGACCATCCCTACCACACTTTCCAGAATATCCTTGGACCAAATAATCTGAGCTTAAGATAGAATAGGTTCATTTGTCATGAAATTTTGATAATCGCAAGCCAAAAGACCTATTGACTAAGGAAGAAAAGGAGGATCGTCATTTCCTTTCGTAGCACAAAGGGGTGACTATCAATGCATCTTCCAACAACCGATCTTCAGAAGTAGACTTTGTTACCATTAGGTTCTTTGTTGTCTCCTTTGGAATCATAGATTCCGCATTGGCTCTCAAATCCTCTGGAAAAAGCTCGCCTTCGCTGCCCGAGTCATCATCCCACTCCTCAATGCTACTGTTGGAATTGTCGGAATGCCTGTCCGAATTCGTAGAAGAATCATCGTCGTTAGGTGCAAGGTCCAACATCGGCTCGCTACCCTATTTCCCTTTCTTGGGTGGAGAGGAGGCTTCACAATATCTCCTACAACATTCAAAATTAACAGAGAAATGGGCTTCGCTATTGGCTTGAAATTGTCGCATGTGAGAGAGTTAAAATCGGAACGTGTGGATGGGCACACAAGCGCCAAGTGAAGGCAAGGAACTTGAACACGTGGTGAAAACTTAACCATATCTACTGCTGCGTTAGAACATGTGTAAGGCTGTGAGGATATCTTGGGGTGAGCCTTAACATTTGGAGGCTCGAGAGTAGCTTCGATACTAAACCGAGGCTGTATCTTTCCCTACAGACGAGAAGCGTCGAGCCACGTGTCCCGAGCCAAAGTCTGAGGCTGATCGGGATGCACACCTATATCCAGACCTGAAACAGAAGCCGGAAGCTTCAGATCCGAGGTACTCTCAGGGCAGAGCACTGAGCCACCGCTCCATCTGCAGAGCACGATGGAAAATGAGGGGAAATGTGGGCTGATCGATCGTCACCTGCTTCGATTGACGGTCTAGGGCGCGACACGCGTCTGTGAGAACTGGTGGTAAGCGGGAGCAGGAAGGCAGTGCGCCATCTTCCTTAATGCGGGTACCAGTTGTCTTCGCTGGAGCTTCCGTGTCACTGTGCATGGCCCAGATTTCACCCCATTTGCTCTGTTGGCCCCATCCGTCTTCCTTTTGGATCCTCAGGACTAACTGCTCATCATCTACAACCACCTTGACTGTATTCGGGATGGGTCTACTGCGTTTCTTCCTTATACATAGATGAGCAACTCCGACTTCCTCTCCGTTCTCCGTCGAAGGGTTGATAGGGATTAATTCACCCAAACACGAACCTAGGGCAATGAAAATGTCCCGGAACCATAGCTCCATCAGAATCCCCCAAAGCAGGATCCACCCTGATTCTTTTCCAAAATGAGTGACCATCTCCTTAGGTTTCTGAAAGGGCAATCTGAAAACCCAACTGCCAATATAGCTTTATCGCAACTCTCCTCATCCTTGAAATTAATCCAAACATCATTTTACGTTGTCGGCTTTACTGAGAAGTCTGATTCTGGAATGCCGAGCTCCCGGAACCAATTCTACTCTTATTTATATTAGTAAAAACGTAAATGGGCCCTATGGGTCTTATTACATGGACTTGTAAATGGGCCATATGGGCCTTATTACATGGACTTGGGCCCAATGGGCCTTTGTCAACTATCAACCTTTCAACAATCTTCAAGGTGGAACCAACCTTTCCAACAGCTTGGTTGTCATGTGCATGTGACATGTTTGTCCATATGCTCTCAAGGGACTAACTTTATGACCCGCGAACATTCCTTGTTTTTAAAACTGAGCCATTTTACAATTATCAGTCCAATAGATTGTACATTGGGCTGGACTCAGGCTGAACAACAGACCATTTGTACAAACTGAAAGCCCTGACGGTATTGTACAATCGCTTGGGCTGAGCATTGGATGGTACCTCTTTAATACTAACCATTTAAGTTGTGGACTTTTGAGTCCTAGAGTTCGGATTGCTTGATACTCAGGATCACCAGCACATGTCAGCCCATTGGGGCCAACATGAAGAGATTGTTGCATATAGTCGGAACTGTCCATATGCTGGTTTCTACCCTAGACCGGCCACAGTAATATATGCTCAATGCTGACTCTAAACATCAGTAGGGTGGGGTGAATAAAATCAATGGTTTAGACCACTGAACCAGCCTCTTGTACAAGTTGAAAGCCCAAATGGCATTGTACAATCTCTTGGGTTGAGCATTGTACCATTGTGATTATAAGTGTTGGTAGCCATGGAGCTAATAATATCAATGGTTTGGAATATTTGGATCAATGACCAATGGGACACCTGTCGAAACTGAGAGCCCAAATGGTGTTTTATAATCCCGTGTTCTGAGCATTGTATGATAGCTGTTCAATACTTGCCATTGAAGCTGTATGCTTTAGAGTCCTGGAGGAGTTTGATTTGCTTGCAGCTAAGGATCACCAGTGTGTGTCGCCCACTGGGGCTGACATGAAGAGATCATTGGGGCTGAGCATTGTATAGTAGCTGTTTATTACTTGCCATTAAAGGTGTATGCTTTAGAGCCATGGAGTTCGATTTGCTTGCAGCTGAGGATCAGCAGTGTGTGTCGCCCTATTTGGGCTGACATGAAGAGATCATTGCATAGTTGGAACTGTCCATATGCTGGTTCCTACCCAAGACATGTATGGTAACTTACGCTCAATGGTTATTCTAAACATCGATATGCATAGTTTAATATTGACTGTTGAAAGGAGAATATAAATGGGTTGCATTCAACAACACAAAAAATCGATTTTATGAAAAGAGTTTTGTAAGGATGATAATTCATATAATCCGATCATCTCTCTATGTGGGCTCCATCAGGGCACTGGGTGTTGGTGATCACATGTGGCCATGTGATGTGTAGGCGAAAGAAAATTTATGGTTTAAAGTTAATATTTCCTTTAGTACCTGCCTTTACCCTTTTCCTGCTGGTATTTTGAAATGAATTTTGTTAAATTTGTTGTGTCAATTTATTGCATTCTTTTTAACACTTTATAAGGCAGCGTATTGCTAAAAGTGGTTTTAACCAATTGTCATTATGATTGTTGTTAATTATTATTATTATTGCTATTGTTATTGTTATTATTTTGTCCATGAATACACTTGCTCATACAGTATGCATGGGTGTGCCTTCAGCTCATAAGATTTTTTTAATGATTAAAAAGAATGTTTTTATTTGATTTTGGTCATTTTCATGCCAGTTTGCTTTTACCAGGTCAGTTGAACTGGTAGGTTCATCCTTCATCCTTGTTTACCTACTGTTTGTTTTGATTTGTGTTTCAAAGGCAGAGCTTTTAGAGTCTAATGGAGGAGAAGAGTTCTATCCTGCAGTTACGGATTTACATGCCTCTTCTAATGGTTCATTAATTGCAGTAGCAATTCAAAGGCATGTCCCTTGTCATTTTAGTACATATTTTCTTCATATCTCAATATGGTTCTCTTCTTCTGACGCTGCTTCTTTTCTGTCGACACAGCTTGCATGGAGTCATGCTTCTGAGCTGTGATTTTTCTGCTAGAACTCTTTCTGTTGCCAAGGTAAGAATCACAAACGCAGAAAGGAAAATATGACTTCTGCAAATATCTACTAAGAAAATATTGCATTTGCCTTTGGACTATTGAACAAAACCTGAACTGGATGATCTAACCCACTGGCTATATCTGTCTATATTGTTCTGTGTGGTCATTGGTTGCACTGTGATTTGCACCCATTCTTCTAATCTAATTCTCTACTTGTATAGAGTCAGAGTCTACCTGCTCACATCAGCAATACTCATTTTTAAGATTTCTGTTTTTGGTGAAAATACAGAAGTACTCCCTGTTAAGAAATAGTGATAATTTCTCTGAGGGTATTCTAGTAATGTCTATGTACTTTGAGAGTATTTTTGTAATCTATATAACCTTATAGATGGGTTTTTAAGATCTTAGTATCTCTTGATAAGGTTGAGAAGATCTCTTGAATCTTCTTAGTTAGACTTTAGAAACAAGCACATGGTTGAACCATCTGAATTCACCCTCCATCGTTCTCTCATAAAGATATATGGTAAGAAAGTACTGCTTGCGTCTATTAACACCTGGTCTTCTAACTGGGGTGTAATGGTGCACCATTAAGAAAAAATAACCTTGTGATGCATTTGGATGCACTACCCAAGTGAATTACAGTTATGGTGTAAGAAAGTGGAAATAACCATATTTTAAATTTATTAAAATCCCATTTGGCATCTCTACTAATAAGAGCTTATTTGCTTATTCTAAAAAAATAAGTTCTTATTTTGAAAATAAATTCTAACCAAGTGGAAATAACCATAACTAGCAAACAAACTCTTAAGAAATAAGTGATGGAGAGGTCTCTCTCTTTTTATTTTTTTTTTATTTTTTTTTATTTTAAATTTTTAAGGAGCTTATTTGGCTCAAGCAGGTAAACATTTTAGGCTAGTTTTAGGACTTTTTAAGTAATTCTCATATTGCCCTCCTCTTCTCTTTACAATCTCTCTAAGGTGGGCCCACATGATGAACAACCCATATTGAAGGTGAGGCCTCACATGATAAATGGTCCACATCAAGGTGGGTCCCACATGATGGATTGCCCACATCAAAGTGTGGCCCCACATGATGGATGATCCACATCAAGTGGGCCTCACTTGATGGACGGTCCTCATTAAAGGCGGGATCACATGATGGAAGGTTGACATCAAAGGAGGGCCCACATGATGAACAAGCCACATTGAAGGTTGAGCCCCACATGATGAATGGTCCACATCAAGGTGGACCCACATAATGCATGGTTCATATCAAAGTGGGTACCATATGAGGAATGGCCAACATCAAAATGTGGCCCCGCATGGAGGACTATCCACATCAAGTGGGCCCCACATGATGGACGATCTACAACAAAGGTGGGACCCACATGATGGATGGACATCAAAGGTTTTCGAAGGTGGGGCCCCACATGATGAATGGTCCACATCAAGGTGGGCCCACTTAATGCATGGTTCACATCAAAGGTGGGCCCTACATGATGTATGGCCCACATCAAAGTGTGGCTCGGCAAGTGGGCCCCACTGGATGGGTTGTCCATATCAAAGGTGGGACGCACATGATTGATGGTGGACATTGAAGGTGGGCCCCACACGATAGACAATTGACATCAAGGTGTGGCTGGGCAAGTTGGCTCCACTTAATTGACTGTCCATATCAATGGTGGGACCCACATGATCGATGGTGGACATTGAAGGTGGGCCCCCACATGATGGACAATTGACATCAAAGATGGGCCCACATGAACGACCCATATTGAAGGTGGGGCCTACATAATGGATGGAGTGGACCTCACATGATTGATGGGCCACATCAAAGTGTGGCCCCTCACGATGGACACTCCACATCAAGTGGGCCCCACCTAATGGAAGATCCAAGGTCTCGCATGATCGACGGCCTATATCTAGGTGGTCCAATATAATGTATGATCCACATAGAAGGTGTTCCCCATACGATGGATGGTGGACATCAAAAGTGGGCTCCATATGATGGACAACCCACTTCGAAGGTGGGGCCCACATGATGTACACTTCAAATGTGGACTCCATGTGATGGGTAGTGGACATTGAAGTGCCCCACATGCATGGTCAGCCCCTAATGATGAATGGTCCACATCCAAGACATGCCTCGCATGATGGATGACCCATTGAAGGTTTGGGCCACACGAGGGACAATCGAGATCAAAGGTGGGCTCCATATGATGGACGATCCACATCCAATGTCCAACATGATGGACGGCCCAAACGTCTTAAAACATGAAGATTGTAGCCATCCATTCTTTTGCCATTTCGGGCAGGGTTCATCTATGGTGAGGTCCACCAAAACAACTGTCTGGATTGCTCTTATAATGGAGTTGGTGTAATTTTTTAAAATGACATCAACTACCCCTAAATAAAAGCTCTTATTCGAACGTTTTACCAAACATGTTTATTTCAAATAAGAGCTTTTTTTAGTTTTGAAAAAGTGATTTTACCAAACGTGCTTATTGTAAACTGGAGCTAGAACAAAAAGAGCTCTTATTGGATTAGAGTCGTGATGCCAAACGAGCCCTTATATTCTGATTTTGAATCTGGGTTATAAATTGCAAGAAATAACCAGACCGTAATTCAGTCAATATTCTTATTTAGCCTCTGGGGTATAAATTTAAGAAATAACCATACCATAATTCCCTTAATATTCTTATTTAGGGTCTAGGTTATTACTGGCGATTACATTACTTTCAAGGAAGCTTGGAAGAGTTGGATTCATATTGCTGAAACAACTGGTATGATAGAGAAGCGTCCTTGTTTGTTGACTCAGACAAGGTGACCCGGCAGCTCGGTTGAGTTGAATTTTTCACTATTCTACAAGTAAGAATTAGTGTGCATGCGTGCACACACGGCGTGCGTGCGTGCATGCATGTGTATTGTATGAGTTAAATTAATAAGAGGAAGGCTTGGAATATGAAAGGTAGATAAAGGTCTCTAGTTTTCTATTTTTCTTTCATATAAAAATTGAAATCTAACCCTTGGAATATTATTTAATCTTCTCTCTCTCTCTCTCTCTCTCTCTCTCTAATATTCTTCTGCCTTCATCACCACCAATAGAACCACAAATCAATGGCTGACAAATTCCTGAATTGAGAATTATCTTGATTAAGAAACCCAAGGGTCTTCTTCCTCCCAACATGCTTATCACCATTGATAACCTTCAGAGGAGATCGCTAGTGCTTCCCAACATTTTCCTTAATGATGCTGAGTCTATCGATCATCTCTTTCTCCATTTCCTGTTTGCAAGGAAAGTATGGGATCTTTTTGGGAGAGTTTCAAATTGCCTGGGTTATGCCGCGGTCCATGGAAGAGACTTTATGGGCGTGGCATGGGGGAGGCGTGGGCAAAGCGGGAAAAACCAAGTGGAGGCCGACTCTTATGGCAGTGCTTTGGGTTATTTGGAGTGGCAAGAACGGGTGTTGTTTTCGAAATGAAAGGGTGGATGTAAAGGAGTCAATTAGGAAAGTTAAGGGGCTTATTTCTTGTTGGGAGGCTTGTGTTAAAGCCCCCTAGGTTTTCTTTTTCTTTGGTTTGTTTTCCGGGTGCTTTGTATTCTTTCCTCACTTTTTAAAATAAAGAGAAACCTAAGGGTCTGACCTTTCAGAAAAAAAAAAAAAAGAAAAAAGGAAAAAGAAAAAAAACCCTAGGGTCTGTTTGGTGCCCACCTGAAACATAATGGTGGTGATAAACAACCATTGGCATATGACAGGCATCATGATGACAGCCACATCAGCTGTTCGGCTTGTCTTCTTGTGGTTTGACAATCCATTCTCTCCATAAACCTCAAAAGAACTTGCCAGTGATTTCTTCTAGCCATGTCCACCGTTTTTCAGCTTAACAACCCCTTCAGCCATTTGGCTTCGTTACTCCCACAATCGAATCTACCGCTGCTTACCCCATGCTTTAATTGTCTGTAAGATAGACCAAACAATATTATAGACCTTAAAAAAAACTTGCCAGTGGTTCCTTGCATCACTGTATTTTCTGTATTGCCTATTGTTACTAAAGTTGCACTTCTTGTATTTTTTTTTTTTTTTTAATCATTGTCATAGCTATCTCATCAACTGGACCCTAAACTTATGAGCTGAGATCTAATAGAAGATTATTCTTAGTGAAAAGACACGGACATCTACAATTACCTAAGATTTTGGATGGAAAGTCAGAAAAAACATTCATTAGTTGACTTGTGAGAATCTTGGCTAACTTGTCAAGTCACAATTCGGCAAGGTTGGCTCAATTTTGTTGTTTTTTTTGCAATAAAGAATACAAATGGCCTTCTCGGACAAGTTTCGTTGTACCTGGGAGAGTCATTGAGTCTCATAAAAACTTGACCAGTCCTTTCCAAACACAGGCCCAATGTTGAAGGTTAACTATGACGTTGAGAATTTTTTCCTTGAAAACTATGTTTTATAATTGAAGGATGTTATAAATTTGTCTATGCTGTTTTCTGTTAAATACATTCAATCTGAAGTTGCCAATGATAAAAGGTCTACTAGCCCCACACACCCTCTCCAACGCACCTTTACACAGCATATGCCAACATGGCAAGCATGTGAGACTCCTGAGTGGATGCGTAAGGTGGCCCCCACTATGAACTTACCAGAAATTCCACCCTCTACCTTATATTAATCAACTTTATGACTGATTCTTGCAGATTGTTTCTGTGAGGGAGAGATTTATCCCTACGAGCTTGGGGATGAGTGATTCTGCAGAACGCTTGTGGATGGTTACAGGTGCATCCAACCTATCTGCGGCAGGTTCAGTGCCTTTGGCCTGCGTGAGGGTCATTTCTGGACTCGAGAAAGGCAGCCTAGATTCTTCTTCTGGGCGTGAACCAGTTGTGTTGGGAGACGATGCTGTTCCTGGGGGTGATAAATTGCTTGAGAATTTGCAGGGGAGCATAACCCTAGTGAAAGAGGAGAAGGCGTTGGCAGCGGCTGCAGAAGCAGTGAAGATGGCAATGCGGAACCTGTTGATCAAAAGGCAATATTCAGTAGATAAACGCGAGCTAAGAAAGAAGGGTAGAAATGACAAAAAGCTCAAGCAGTAATTGGTAGGATGGTTTTGAAGGAGAGCTGCTGGTATTTGAACCGAAGTTAGTCAAATCACTAGATTAAGCTCTCCGAGTTGTAATTTTTAATTTACAAATTTGTTCTAGGGCCTGTTGGGATGTTCCCCCTTTTTCTGGGTAATGTTTTAAGAGAAGTTATGGTGTTAGATGCTTCTTTCTGGGCATTGGCATGTGTGTGGCAGGGTGTGCTTCACTGACTGGTTGAAGGGCCGATCTGTGCCAGCAGCAGCAAACATTCTCTGGCCCCAAAACTTAGGCAGGCTGCTGATCCATTCAGTGAAAGACGGATGATTAAGGGGAAAAGGGAAAAGGACCACATATGGACTTATATTCAGTGTACTTGTGGTCCAGCTGGTGAGTACGTTGTATCAGGGTACATTCACAGTGGCTCCCACCTAATGAGTGGCCGGTATGGATGGCGTGAATAGCCTCATCAATCTCTTCTTGTACAAATTGCTCCAGAATTTGTTATTGTGAAATGATTTCCCCTTATATTAATTAGGCCCATCAGAGTAACCCCCCCTCCCAATCTCATGATGATCTTTTTACGGGAGGGACTACTGCAAGAACTAATGCAGACTAAAATGCTCTGTGGGTTTGCAAGTTCTGTTTATCTGCAATCGGCCGTAGTAAGAGTAAATAACATTCAAATGCAATAGTAGGTTGGCGTATTGTTTTCAAGATCTGATGTACTAGTTTGAAACGAGTAGGATCAAATCAAGTGGGCCTCTTTGTATCGCAATGAAATAGGTTGGTTAAAAGATTACTTCTTCTGAGGCTATCTTCTTTCTAACCCCTGAACCTATGGCACTTTGACTGTTAGGTTCGGTTGGCTTGTGTTTTTGGACGTTGCCCTCGTCTAGTCGAGCATCCTCTCTATGCCTCATCATCATTATCTAAGCATTATACCAACTAATTGGGTTTGTTTACATGAATCCTGTTCCCTGTTTCCACCCTATCAAGGGTCAAGTAACTTCATTTACACCATAGGCTATTAAGTCTCTCATTTCTAGGCCTATGGATTGATATTCCAAGCAAACAAATAAGAGTGTAGGCCTTATTTTCCGGCCCATTTGTGGGCCTTGACTGAGACTGGGCTTGCATTCAGTATACCAAGGTCTATTCATGCCACCTCTGTAGAAAGTGATTCCTAGATAAAGTATATCAGATAATATAGATAGCTGTTCTCATAGCTCAAATGGGCCTCGAATAGGACTGGGCTTTGACTGGCTCCGAGTATACTAAGGTCTATTCACGCCACTTCTGCAGAAATTGATTCCTAGATAGGTAGCTGTGCTAATAGTTCCAGGACTGGGTGGCTTAACTAAGTTCGTTTTTAAACAACAAGAGCACAAGTGCATTAAAAAAGCTACGTGTTAGCAGCGAGTTAACAACAAGTCAAGCAATTTTATAATTTTGTTTGCCTATTTTTGTACTCCTATTATTCAGAGTATTTACATCTGTGAAATACTCTGAATAAGTAAATACTCTGAATAAGGCTTATCCCAATTAATGGGGTTTGCGGCATGAATCATGTTCAACCATTGGGTCGGCCCTTTAGTTAAACCATAGGGTTGTGGTTTGATTTCAAATTTGGTCAAGTGATTAGTACGAGCATGCCATAATTGAATGTGTGGCTCAATTCAAAGCGAACAACTACGACCCCAAGCGCCAAGATAGGTAGTTACTTTGGAAATTAGTTGTATATGATCGAGTTCTAATAAGATCGGTCGCCTATTTATACACTTACACAACGTTGCTTAAGATGATCAGGCGATAGAGGGTGAGGTTCGTTCTCTAAATATGGGTCACACCTCTGCCTTTCATTTGAAATGACATTTTCTCTTTAGTATAGATAAAATGAAAAGAAAATTCTTACGGTCGACCGTGGAGAACAACTGCAGAACCCGTATTTGGATGGAGAACTTTGCTTGATACTCGAACTGAATCCAACATACGAGCGTAGACTCAAATTATGGTTAAAGTTAATGAATACTTTATTACTGCTATGGATTATAGGTAAAGGTAAAGATTTTACTAACGAATGTAAATGACGGATAATTGAAAGATAGATTTGATTTGATTTGATTGGTATGAGACAATCCTTTTTGCTGAATTTCCTTGCTATTTATAGCCTTAACCTGACCATTTAGATTCTTCATACGTTTTCACGGTTGCTATAACCGTTTCAACAATACTTGCTTTCCTTGCTTCTAAACCTGCCATTTGTCTTGATAATCGCTTCAGCACGGCAACTTTTCGCTCGGCCACTTTCTCTTAATGGATGACGTGGTGCTGCTCGATAAACACTAGCTATATCGCTGCAAAATCATCTCCATATATCTATGAAGATCTTTAAATACACCATACAACTCCCTCTTGAATACACACAACCTTTCTTGATTGGCTCTCGTAGAAATTAGTAGAAATAGGGATGAAATTGTCCCCTACGTCACTTCACCTTTAGGTAAAATGTGAAAGTGACGTATGACCCTTTATAAATATAGCATTCCTTTGAACCATGTGGTGACGCTTTAGTTACTGTCTCTGACCGAGATACTTCCGAATGTCAATTTTGATTTCCCTTTTTCGAATAAAGAACTATTCCTGTAGCAATGCGTCTATAAACATCGTACCAAACGAGAAAATAATGATGCCCTAATTAATGCACTAGATTTTCAGCTGATATATACATAATTTTTAAAACATTCTTCCACTTTTCACGCTTTCTTCCTTATTCATTTATCTCCAAAACTTAAGCTAACCTTTTCGTTCTAATAATAGCGACTTCCTCGTCTTTTGCTCCTCTAACCTTCTAACAAGACGATCTGATAGATGTCTTGGATGGCCTCTTCGAGAAGTTTTCCAATAAAATTATCTTTAAATCACCAACCAGAGATTACTACTGCTTGGGATCGACTTTCTTTCATGGAGTCGAGCTTGATAAAATCCACTCACTGGATCCCTTCTTCCCTAACTGCCTTGGTGAAACAATATTAATTCAGTTTGAATCAATCCTAGAAGCTTCCAGCGCTCTAAAGAATCCACGATCTTAGCCGAAACCCCTACAAGATGGGAAGATTAGTTCGACCGTGTTGTTGCCCAACATGAAACTTCTTGGAGAGAGTCTGGCATCTATGAATGCATCGAACTGTCACTATACGACTATCCACAGATCCGCCTCTTCTTACAAGAGTGTTGATGTTTTGGAGCCCATCTTCCAACACGTTATTCTTTGGATGCGGTCTTATGAATCCTATGGTTTTAGACATCTTTGCTCTCACCCAACTTCTTCCCTTCGGCGAGACAGTCTTCCCAGGCTTCGCTCAGAATGAACCAAGACATTTCACCAATAAAGCTGGCAAAGCCTATAAACACTTCATGCAAGTGTATCGCAAACATGAAGGCTGAATAGAGTATGAAGAACACACAACCTTCTTGTTGTTAAGGATTTATCATCATTTGCTCTGTGTGATTGCTCTCAGATCACAACTAAGTACGTCTTACTGGCCGAGGTGCTTATTCAAGGTTGAAAACTTGCCCTTGCACCTTTCGTGCTCGGCTACCTATAAGAGGCATTTATGAAGTAACCACCAAAGGTCTATTTCTTGGTGGAGGACTAATATGGCTTCTCCAAATGTGGATTTGTGAATACTTTCGCTCTACTCTTGTACATTCTCTCATCTCCTCTGATATTGTTTATACTTCTTATGGTCACCATGCTATTCATTATCCTCAGGAGATCCACACATTCTCTGGTTATATGGGCTCCTTATTTTTTATTCTCAATAAAGGTAATGTAACCGAAGTTTTACTCCTTTCTTACTCGAAGAATTTATCCCACTTGGTTCACAAGCCGTTATGAAGATAATGATGGACAATGAACATCTCATATGCTTCTCACTTGGGAAAGTTACCTCATCTGCACGGATCTTCCTTATGGTGGTACTATAGATACTGGCAAAAATTCCAAGGCCAGAATTGAGCAGTAATGTCTGAATTTACTTGCTCGACAATTCGGTCTCATCCAATGCATTCCTTGCCCATTTATTTAGAAAACTTGCAATTAGTCCCCATTCTCTCGGCCGATTGTTGATCAAATCGATCTATCGCTCCATTCATTCGGCTTTCCAGTCTACTAGTATGGCCTTTGAGCTTCCCAGCTTCCCAAACCAACTCCAAATAATGGATACTTTCTTTGACTGGTAGGAGAGCCATTACAAGTGACTGGTTAATAAATCTCCCAAGCTCATCACTACTTAGCTCTAATAGAGTTGTGGGGAAAGAAGACAGCGACATCCCAATCAGTCGCAACTTTCAGTCGAAAAATAAATAAATTGGAGAATACGCCGATTGATGCCATTACTGCAGCAGCTCCTACGACCGAGACAACTTCGAAACAAAAATGCCAAAAAGTTACGGTGAGAGGAACTGTTCTTCAAAATCCTCCACCTCAGCCATCTTCATCCACCCCAAAAGTATTCTCGATTTGGGAACTCCTCTTGGTCCAGATCCATAACCTCCTACTCTAGTCATCGCTCGCATTGGCTTGACTCCACGACTAATATCAACGAGTCGGCTAACGTTGATCACAACACGTTCGCGAAAGCAATCAGTTACTTCCTCTGCCGACATCGTATCTTCCTTTAAAACATATTTTAAAACCAAATACTGGCTATGGCTCTCTGTTGAAGACAACACCAAGAAAATTGAGGAAGGCTTTAAACGTCACAAAGATGCTCATTATAACCAATGCTGGAATAAATGGTGGCACAATAGGGAGAGATTGAATGATCCTAATCTCCCTTTTGACGGAAAATATCTCACTCCATATCACCATAATCTGCCACCATTTCCAACTTCTATTCGAGTGATTATAAAAATCTTAAGAAATCCCCAGTATGTGGATAGTCGATTCATCACTGTCACCGTCCGTTCCGATTTAGATGGATGTTATTTTCATTTTCATACCTGTTCACGTATTTCTTATTGTTTTCTTTCTAACTCCACCTTATTGTAGTTACTCGAGAGGTGTTGGCCACAAAGAAGTAAGTTATTCAAAAACCAATGCTTCAGCAAGTCGGACAAACGACCGACATCATCGAGGCAATAGAGGTACAAGCTACCAATTCTGAAGGGACAATAAGTAATGAACCCCTTCATCCTCATCCTTCCTTGGAGATTGTGGTTGTCGACACAAAACTTGCATACATAGTCGAACATCCTCAGATGCCGACCGTTGTTATCCTCCATGAATATGAAGAAAATGAAGATGAGAGGGACAAACGCCCTCTGACTTTGACTCCCCAGAGTTCTAGAAGAGAATCATCTTCATGATCCACTCCAACATCTGCTCAACATCTTTCTCCAATCGTGGAACCTCTTCCTGACGATGAAGAACCACCTCGATCAAGTGTAGTACGTGAGGTTACCATCTATGGTCAGTCTGAGACAATAGAAATTCAGGTGACCGATGTATCTATTCCTGAATTAGAACCAATACCTAATCAAGCACCGCAATTGGTCAATGATAATCCAGCATCTCCTGATAATATTGAAGACATCCTTTCTTCCCTCCAGCAAGCTCTTAACAATGATATCTCTATAGCCATGTCTCTTATGCCCTCCATCGAGTTATAACAACTTAAAGATGAAATCCAGGCAATTGTATGCTTGGGGGTACAGTAAGCTATGTCGTTTGAGCTGATCGAGAAGCTCTCTGAACTTATCGACCACTTCTAAATCCTCTCTCTCTCTCTCTCTCTCTCTCTCTCTCTCGGATGAAGGTCTCATAGACAAACTGCCACCACTCAAAGATTTTTTTTCTCTCATGAAAGAGCATCATGAGCTTCACATAATGATCGAGCACCTTGAGTTTGAGCAATCGAACGCAACTTCTCAAGTGGCTACAGTTGGCGACGCTGTAATGAAGCTATCGGTGGAGCATAAAGAACTAATGAAATTTGAGGCCAAGTTGGAGGATACGAGCATACAAATTTTTGCTTGGGAAGCACAACTAGAGGTGCTGAAAAGATCTTTCAATGAGACGATCGAGGCAAGAGATCATAAGAGAAAAACCATAAATTAACTGGCCGATTTTGCTTTATCACAAATGGAGACGATATACCAAATTAGGTGCACGACCTTGAAACATCTAGCCACTCTAGCCAAGGAAAAGGATCAATAAGATAAAGTAAAAGATGCGATTGAAAGATTCTCTTCCTTTGAATTTTGAATTCTAACTTCTTATATCGATCAATGGAATCGGCCTTTGGGCCACTTTTTGTCTTACGTTCTCGACGACATTTTACTTAACATTTCTTTACTTTCGTAATCTATAATTGCTTCGGTGATGTGGCACATTAAAAAAAATAAAGAACACATTATTTTAGCCAAAATAAAAGCCATTTTGGCTACAAGTTCCTACTTTTCAGGAACACAAAGTGTCACTGCCTGCCATAACTGCCTAGGATGCACCGAACTTGGAGGAGTTGTAATTGCCTATATAAATAATGCTCCATCTAGCACTGTAGCTCATCAAAACTAGGCACTTCTCCACAGATTTTGCCTATTTTTGACTTGTGACCATGGCTTCCTCTTTCCTCAGTCAAGCCAAGGCTTACTTGAATGAGATCTTCGACTATGACCTTATCAATTATGGTCAATGCTCCCTACGATTTGATACTGACCTCTTTATCAAGTATGCTTCTGAGGCTACTGAATATGATGCTCCTTTAGGGGAGATTTTGGAAGTGCTGGAGAAACTTCACTACCACGGGGACTAATACTTTCATGAGACAACAAGCCGCTGCTTAGGAAGAATCTTGTCCCGTGGGTGATGCGTATGATAGAGCATGGAACGCGTTGAGCTTATGGAGGACATCAAAGAGAAGGAATGTGCTTATACTGCAAAGGATCCTGCTGTTCTAGATGATCTCCTCTCTTTTCTAGACTCGTAGATCACTAACTATCAGGCTCGGTCATAGGTGAGCCTTGCTGGCAAGAGGGGGGCTGAGGGAAGAATCTCCTCGATCGGCATTCACATTGATCAACTCGTGCACTTCCTGCCCATCTTCATGGAGGAGGGGTATGACTAAAAACCTAGAAGGAAGCTGTGAAGGCCAAGAATTTACATGTCATCTAGGAATTTGTGGAAATAAAGGCAACTTATGCCTAAACTGCCTCTCTCGGCTAGTGGTCGTTTGTCTTCTTTTTTCTTGTTTTGTGTAAATCGGCCAGTGGTCATTTGTCTTCTTCTTTCTTATTTGGTGTAAATCAGCTGGTGGCTCGCTTTATTTTCAATAAACTTGCTTTTCATTATACTTCTTGCACCACTCACATATTACTATTTAGCCTCATTTTCCTTAACATAGAATGACATCATTCCCATCGGGGTATCAACATTTAAAAATATGAGGCATCAAATAATGGAATTACTACTACGATCGACTGTATTCAATACGAGATACTTGGTCGATGAGGATCTTTTGCTTGCATGCACCATTAAATGAAAAGGAAAAGGACCAAGATCATTGTATTTATCGAGACTTACCTCATTGTCTGAATGTATGTAAAGAGATATTGTCGATTGAGCCATTGACGATTCCCGCTCGATCACATCGATCGATGCCACCTTCCAAGCTCGGTCGTAGCTAACACTTAGCATTTTTTCTTTCTTTGTGTAATAACTATTTGGCTGACGGGGCGCGTAAAAGTAGGGAGATGTGTGAGTTGTTTTCTAAAGAACCGACATTTATTGTGGCTGCCTATTCCACCTTCCTCGGAATACAAATTGGTACCACAATCCTTTGGTTATCCTAACCGCCACGTCTCATCACATGTGGTCATTAAATGCTTTTGATGATGCTTATAAAATCATCACTCTCTTCTATCTTGTAACCTACATATTCTCTGCCTCTACTTCTGTTGACAAACTTTGAGCCTTCATGTTTTCTTCAATCTTCTATTCACAATTACTAACCCTCTCGAAGGAAATTCTCATCTCGGGGATTGAGTATTTCTACCAATCTCCTTCTCTTCATAATGTTTGCCTTTTCTTTAGAGATGCTACAAAAGCATCTCAGACAGACAAACCTCTCAAAGAACTTTTAGAGGTTCTGATGAAATTACAGTGCCTCAGAGATGCTTACTCCAAAGCTGGCATGGAGATAGAAAATTATGCTGGCCTGATGAGGGAACGGTTTATCATTCACACAGAATGTAAAACTCTCTTATCGCGTTATAACGCTTCATGGAGCCGTTGCTTGCCACTGGACCTGTCATCATCATTTTAATGAGACCATACTGTAAACACTCAAAGCCTAACGCAAATAGCTGGTTGACGATCTCTCTAAGATTGAACGTCTCCATCTAGGCAGGGATCGACCCGACTCTCAAGAGATTATTAAAAGTGTCCTTATTTGTTAATATATATGAGTGCTGAGTCTGTCAGTCAACTGAGCCCTGAGATGAAGACATCAAGACCAAGACTCTTCAAAAGATGAAGGCATACGATCATGCTTAATAGGTAAAATAAAGCTTCATCAACCCACAACAAACCCTGACAGGTATATACCCCCATAAAAACCCAACTTACCTTAAAAGCTATTTCAAAACATCTTCTGGTAAGTTTGAGTAAATTGCACCTTTAGTATTGTTGAAAGAAAGAATCAAAACTGGAAAATCATATGTCCCTATTGAGTACATTAAGCTGCAATCGAGGACATCTTCGATGCCATCGAACATTGTTCGATTGCATCAAATACACGTCTATACTATCCAACAACAAAATGAAAGAAACGTTGGAATTATCGATTGCATCGAATGCTGTTCGATGACATCGAAACTTATGTTTCGATGATATCGAATGCATTTCGATTGCATCAACCTTGGACTTATTTATTCCAAATACAAGAATACTCTCTAATTGCTCCTCGATGTAATAGAACCCTTCTCGATGGCATCGAGAGTAAGTTATCGATGACATCATTGTCAAGCAAGTTTTCAAAGAAAAGCCTATTTGCTTCGAGTGCAATGAAGACCATTCGATGTCATCGAAATTCAAAATTCGATGACTTGAAGGTTTGATTGATGACATCGAACAAGGGACAAAACTATCCAGCAATCCTTGTGTATTTTTTAAAAAGAAATCTTGATGGCATTGAGTCATCCCTCGATGGCATTGAAGTACACGTCGATGACCTCAAAGGATGCTTGATGAGATCAGACATGATCTATCATACACTCAATTGAATATCAAGTGTAAGAAGTTGATGCAATCGAAGATGGTTCGATGACATCAAAATTCAAATTTTGATGGAATCAAATACCCTTCAATGGCATCGACAATGTCAGATTTCTGCTCATTTTTTTACCGTTGGGATTTCAATTTTATAAGTACACTAGGTTTGCTTCTTGTAAAATGAGCTAGGATTTAAAAGAGTTTGAGAGAGTTCTTTAAAGATTAACACCCTCCTTCTTATTCCCTCTTTCCCATTAGAGTTCATCATTTAATCCTTAGCATAAGCGTTTACTCACATCTTCATTGCTTGGATTGAATTATGAACTCTAGCATTCAATGAGTTTCCAAATGCTCTCATAGGCAAATCATTGTATTGAACTCTTGAATACATAGCTCATGGGAACCTTCTTTGTGTGTGTTTAAAATCATATCATATAAATAGAGAAGAACAAAACCCTAAACCTCACAACCTCGGAGCATTGATCGAAGCATCAGGAGTGGTTGCGGTTCAAGGGAGCTAAAGATTCTTCATTAACATCGAAGACCTTCAGATTGTGTGAGAAAGGGACTCACTCACTTATCTGTAAGTATATTGAGTCCATTGACTCTGAAGCCCTTTAGAAATGAAAAACTCAAATGCTACTTGATTCAATTCTCTTAGATCTCAAAAGGAGTATAGATTACTTTATAGAATAAGATTGAAATGATCTTTCAGAAATGAAATTGAATAAGCTAAAAATAAATTATAAATACCACACTGTTAACTTGCCGAGGACTTGAACTTCTCTCTCACTTGCAGAAGGTTTAAAGTGATTTTTTGTTGTAATTTAGAATGAAAGAAGGCCTCTATTTATAACCAAAGATATTGAAAATTCGGCTAGCCTAAGAATAGCTTCGGATGGCCAGATTCCACCAGATTTGTTCCAACGACTATCGGATTGCGCGGGCTAAGATTTATCCAAAATTTAGTTGGCCTGAGGTCAAATTTGGCTGGCCGAATATCATAATTCGTCTAGCCGAATTTTCCAATCGCGAATTTTCCAGAAATGCATTGCTGTAGTTTGACCCGAACTCACTCGGGCTAGCCGAGCTTCAAGTTTATACTAGTCGAACTAAAACTTAGGCTAGCCAAATTTTCAATAGAATTTGTTATTATGCCCGAACTTGAAGTTAGGTTAGTCGAGGAAGTTAGGCTAGCTGAACCATAAGTTAGGTTGGCCGAACTACAGAGTTAAAACACTATTAAAACCTAAAATAAATGAAGTTTTGAAAGAGCATAACCTAAGGTCTTTATAGGGTTATGTCACCTATGTCTTAGCAATTACATGGGACAACTTGTCTTGAACTTTGACTTGATCTTGTCTTGAAATTGGGTGAGATAATATGCTAATCTCGAGCTGATCATAAGCCGATCTTGAGTTGATCTTCAGGCATATAGAGTAGTTGTGATTCTATACTTGTAATCTGACTTGAAACCCTTTTGTCTTATGAAATTTGACAATCCATGTGTGCTAAATATAAAAGCACTTATAGATCCTCTATTGGATTGGAAGCCATTAAAGTTACTTTTCCTCACTTAACTTAATTGGTAAATTAGTTTAAGATAGGCATTGTTTGTTTTAACAGGTAAATAATTTTTTAAAATTCATATTTACCCCCCCTCTAGGACACTTGAACATAATTCTATACTTTAATTAGCAGTTCTACTGCAATTTCAATTGGTTTCAGAGTGGGTTTCTCTTGAAGGGTTTAACAACCTAGAGAAAGATCTTGATCGAAGTTGGAGAAATGTCCAAAGGAGAGGGAACATCGGTCTTTAGACCCCCAAGTTTTGATGGGTCAAACTATGCATATTGGAAAGTTAGAATGACCATATTCTTGGAGTCTTTAGACTAGGATGTTTGGAACATTGTCGAGAATGGTTATACGCCACCAATGGAACAAATCGTACATGAAAATGCCACTACCACATGTCGACCCAAATCAAGTGCATTTTGGACATATATTGAGAAACAAAAGAAAATATGTGATGCTAAGGCTATGAACGCAATTTACTGTGCTATTTCACAAGAAGAATTCAAACAAATATGTATATGTGAAACATCTAAACAAGCATGTGATTTATTGAAAGCCACCCATGAAGGAACAAGCACAATAAAATGTTCAAAGCTGCAGCTGTTAACAGTCCAATTTGAGAATATAAAAATGGAGGAACGTGAGACCTTCATGGAGTTTTTTATAATGCTAAATGACATATATAATTCCATGTGGGGACTAGGGAGAGGATTCCAGTACCAAAAATTTGTAGGAAAATATTAAGATCCCTACCGGAACGCTTCAATTCAAAAGTCACCACTATCAAAGAATGTAGGAACATTGATAAACTAAAGGTAGAAGAATTAATAGGTTCCCCTACAAACCTTCGAGTTACATTTCAAAACTCCTACAAAATCCAAGCATCATGTTCTTAAGACCTCCAAAAATGAAACAAAGGAGGAAACTGATGAGAATGATGAAAATGAGGAGGTGGCCTTTTTAGCCAAGAGATTCAAAAAATTCTTTAATAAGAATTGTGGTAGACCATACAACAAGAGGGGAAAATCATCAGACTATAAGCGCCAAATAGGAAATTCTTTCAACAAATCCAAAGAGCCCCAATGTTATAACTGTCATAAGTATGGGCACATATCCACGAAATGTCCCACAAAGAAATCTAAAGGAAAGGCTATGATAGCCACATGGGATGACACCGAAGACTCCGAATCTGATTCAAGTGAGTCGGAAATTGATGAAGACCAGAAATCATTGAAAATACTCATAGCCTCCATCACTACTGTCATCCTGGACTTATGGGACATTGAGGAATTAAATGAACAACAAATCTCAAAGGCACCTTCCTGAGTTAAAGAAGAAAAAGGAAAAGATAGCATCCAAGTAGCTGATGACTAACTTTACACACATAATAGAAACAATCTTAGAAAGCTTGGTCAAAACAATAATGAAAACAAACGGGTACAATCAGACTTGGATAAAACATTGACTACACACACAATTGGCTGATTGCCCAGATGTGTATTATGCCAAGCTTAAAAGAAAAGCTGCTAATGATGGTTTTATGGTTGAGAAACTAATCAAGAAAATTGGTAATCTAGAATCAGAACTTGAGGAACTGAAAAATGAAAATAAAAATCTGAGACTAGATGTGGAAAAATCCAATCACTTAGCAGAACTTAGTAATAAGTTTTTCTAAAGCAATGAAAAATTAGAAAAACTTCTAGGCTTGGGTAGAAACTTTAAGGATAGGAGAGGCTTAGGCTATGAAACTGGTAAATCTAGTCCTTCCCCTACACCACCTGTGATGAACAAAACAACTGCCTCAAGTAGTAAACAGGCAAGTTCATTCTGCCATACATGCGGAGAGATGGGACACTAGAAATTTGAGTGTCTTACACTTAGACAACCCCACTCCACTTCCGTCTTGAGCTATATAAGTAAATCTAAACCAACTGGAGAAATGATGCAAAAATTAAAGAATTCTCCAAAATAAGAATATCTGAATCAGTTACCTGGAGAATTCAAAGCATCCATGGATAACCACTCTAAAAGAAAAAATGAAACATCATGCTCAAAGAAAGTGGTTACCAAATGGGTGATATCAAATTAATATAATTTTTCTATGAGTCATGTTGAACTTAACTCTGGCACTTGTAGTGATTGCCCCAAGTGAAACAACTGGTGACCATGACCCATTTCTATTATAACTCATTAATTTGATAATGGGTTAGTCACATCAAAAGGGAGCTCCATCAAGAGAAGTGAGCAAGGAACTATACTTGAGTCTGGAGTTTTTATAATTAAAGATGTTGGTTAAGGGACTAAAACTCAATCTTCAAGATATTTCCTAAGAATTGTGACCAAGAACTATTTATCATCTTACTCAAGGATATGTGCAAAATCTTGGACTACATAATTAAATGAATATAAGATATTTGCACAAGTGATTGTCAATATAGTTGTTGATGACCAACCACATGACAAATGGTCCTTCCACTAATATGGAGGTTAATGTAAATCACGCATTATAGGAAAACCTGATAACTATTCCATTCCTTCATTTGAGTCTCAAGTGTTGGGTACCATATCGGTTTTTAGAATCAACATCTCAACCGAATCATCATAGATCCTATAACTTGTATGAAGACTCAGCAGTCTCTTGAGATCAACAACTAGTCATCTCTCTTCATCTCGAAAAAAAATGAACCACAAAATGTTAGTCTAAGCACTAAAAAGTTAAGTAAAATGAGATAAAGCAGCTAGTTCCCATGTTACTAAAGGGAATTGCAATTTTGGGCCATAATATCCATTTGACACACCTACAATCATTATCGGATATTCTGATGCTACTTGGACTAGAAATTTTGACCGTCATAAAAAAACCAATGCTTGATGCATATAGATCAAGAGACATTCGATCATCTAATCGAGAATGCACAATCTAATCTGGTTTGTGGTCTACTTGCATTAACTATGATATCTGAGGATGTAAGTGCTTATATTTAAGCACATTATAGTTTGTCAAATTTCGTAGTCCTGTTAGGATAGAAAGCTCTACTGAAGCCAAGTTATCAACTCGAACAAGTGTCCGGAAAGAAGACTCAACATCTCAATGCAAGATCATTCATAGTTCGAAGTTCAGAACACTTCTTATAAGTTAACCTTCAGGTGATATAAACTTATTTTGACCATAGGTTAGGTGTAATTTACACAGGCATAACAATGATAATATTTTATGTTAAATACACTCAAGTTAGGCTAGCCTGATGTTTAGTTTGGCTAGCCTAACTGACTGCGGCCAACCCGACCTAAGTTTCGGCCAGCCGAACATGACCTTCGGCCAGCCTAAGTTGGTTTCGGTCAAGTTTCCAGCAATGGCACATTTTCAGATTTTAGGAAAATTGGGCCAGCCGAACCTGGTGTTCGGCTAGCCGAACTTGGGTTTAGGCCAACAGAATTTTTGAAAGATATTATCCCACGATATCCGAGTTTCATTGGAACGTGACTTTGGAATTCGCCCAGCCGAATTGACCCTCGGGCCAGTCGAACTTCATAGATCCTTGGCTATAAATAGAGGCTCTTTCTTAGTCATTCAACCACGAAAAATCACAGATCTATCCAGTGTTGTAAAGAGAGATTCTTCGAGCCTCATTAAGCTATTTGTGTTGTAAATCTTATATTTATTTTAGCTAATTCTATTCTCATTCTTAAATTAGATTAAACTGTTTTAATAGAGTAATCCATACTCTACTTTGAGAAAAGGGAGAATCGAATTTGTAGCATTAGGGCATCATTCATTTTATCGAAAATACATTAGATCCCTTTATTTCTTTTTGGGTTGAATTCATACAAAGACTTCATCTACATCCTAAGAAGAATATCGCTGCATTCAAGCTACAGTTATGACTTTGAATCACGAATCAAAGATAAGTACTATCTTTTCATTTATTTCAGTTTGGGTTTTTTCTGAGATAGCTCGAAAATCTCAGCGGGTTTGTTTGTGGTGATCCCGCGAAAATCGCAATAACTTTATCACGTTGTTAAGGTGACCCTGGAAAACCTTGAAATAGTGGAAGCCAAAATTGCGAGTGTAGTAATTTTGGGAGTGGAGTAGGTTGCATTGAGGCACCGAACCACTATAATTCTTTTGTGCATTGTGGTGATTGATTTTTATTACTTGTGCAAATTTTGTGCTTCATTTATTCTCGCGATAGTTCGATATTTTAATTTTAAAGATGTTGTGAAATAAGGTTGTCCTACGAACTATTTGATATCAAGAATTCAATACTTTACGCAATTGTATTTATTTGATTTATTATTCCGCATTGGATATAAATATTTGGCATAGTCCTATTCACCCCCTCTAGGACATCTATAGCTTGTCCTTTCAGAGGATGTATGGCCTTAACATTTTTTAAACATATATGTTTCTAGTGTATTTTGTATAAAATTTTGATTTGGTGTACAATTGTTGATTGGTTAATAAAAGTATATGTACATCTCAGAGTATAGGTCTATGCATACTGAATTGGTAAATCTTATCTGAAAAGACTGTTTCGATGGCATTGAATAGGTATTCGATGGCATCGAAAATTCACCATGCCTCACTGACCTAACTGGACACTTTTTGATGACATCGAAAGGGTTTTGATAGCATCGAAGTTCATTCTTCGATTTCATCGAACATACTTCAATGGCATCAAAGTATCAGGGTCTATATACCCAGTGCATGAGGGATTTTTCATTTTTCATATTCTTCCCGCGTCTGTTTGTCTCCCCACTCGTCTTGGAGCTCCAGTGACTATTTTTTACTCATTTTCTCTCCACCGTTTTTGCTCCATTTTGGTAAGGTACCCCATTTGCATTCTCCATTCCCATTTATTTCTTATTAGGTTACCTTCTTAGGGCCATTGAAGTTGACTTTGGGGATTCTTCTGTTGGTTTTGTAGATTTCTTGATTGCTATTTTTGGTACATTTGATTTGTTTCTTGATTAACACAAATGTGAAAGGAGAAAGCCAAAAACATGGTCCAAGGGGAAACCTCTAGACTTAAAAGGTCAAAACAATGTGCACGACCAAAATCTTAGAGGCCACCTTCTCCTACGGAACCCTCGCCACTTGTTTCTTCGCCCTTAAGGCAGGAAACATCGCGTCAGGGAGCTCTTGGACCTGACATTCAGATTCCACTAGTTCTGCAACCTCCAGTGGCTTTGTATGAAAATTTTAAGGGGCAGAAACTAGAGATGGAACGACATGTCGGTAAAGAGTGCATCCAACCATATGGGATCAAGCCCATTTTGGAGAAAATAGGTTGGAGCAAAATTTTAGGCTTTGACGGTGTCTTAAGGAATGAACAAATCTACTAATTCTTAGCATATTGTCATTTCACAGTCTTAGATCCTCCATCTTTTGAGGTTACTATAGGCTTAACCACGAGTAGCATCACCCCTGCAATTATCTCTCAGCTCAATGGTTTGCCGGGCTCCCCACAAGGCTTGGCCGACCATGATTTTAATTCTATAGAGGTTAGGATCGAAATCACGCGTTCCTTATGCAATGATCAGAATGTTCCGTGGCATTAAGGGAATGCTCTTTGGTCAATGCACGTGATGCATCGGTACCGAGTGCTCCATGGGATATTTACTCCAATATCTATCCACGAGGGACAAACAAGGCTGATCTAACGCCTTTCATGCTCGACATCATTTATAGTGTCTGTTAGGGTATTCCCTTATGTCTTCCCTCAATTATCCTTCACCAGATCACATAGGCAATTCAGGGTACATGAGACATTCTCATTCCCTTTCCACATATCATATGTCTCCAGTCTTGAGAAGTGGGATTGCTTCCAACTATCGATCGTCCTAGGCTTCCTCCTAAATTCACAAAATTAAACATTAAGAGGATGAATCTGAAGGACAAGACAACTTTGACTTCTGGATCAGCACCATGCGACGATGACATCCTTGGGAAGACGGAGGTTGAGACAACTGAGACTGAGGCTGCTGAGATAGACTATCCCACGGAGTATGATTAGCGACCATCTCGTGTGCTTCCATGGACTTCAGACACATGCACTAGGAGACATGTGCCATCCTGTGATCACCGCGAGTCCATACTTTAGAGACTTGACCACCAGGACAAGCGACTTTCACGATTGGAGAGTCTCACAGAGTCGACGTAGCATGCTTTAGAGCGAGTGGAGCGAGCATATCAGGACATCCTCATAGCACTTACTTGCCGATGGGACATTGTAACACTCGGGCCAAATGTCGTGGCATCTTACGATGTCCACTAGCGGATCGTCACACAACCTCACTGGACAACTGCATGAAACATATGTACGAGGCCCTAAAAAAGATAGGGAAAAGTGACGCCAAGAGTTACTATCACCAAGTTATGATAGAACAAGGTCATAGACTTGGTCAGACCTGAGTATGATGTGTGTCGGAAATGGGCCGTGGGGCCTACTCTTCTAACAATTCACTACAATAGACTAAAATAACCTCATGTCACCCATAGAAAATCCACTAAGTCCGAAACTATAGGGAATCATAGGCCTCACTGGGCTTGAAGTCTATTGCGGATGGTGGACCCAAATGGTGCCCTAAACTGCATAACTTGGACCGTGAAGGTAGTGCTTGACAGGCGCGACTCTCCAGGATTTGAACCTGAAACTTAAGTAAGTTGGCCCCACCATTAAAATAATGAAGTTGCGACTTTCCAACCATTGAATTCCAATCAAACTCGGGCCATGAGCCAAGGATATTTCTTTGCTCATATCCGTATAACTGAGGCCCTGATCGAACATCAGTGACCTTTGATCGCAACTAAGGCCCCCGTGGTCAATTAGGTTTTTTGTTTGCTATTAATTCCAGACCAATCACTCATCAGGTGATGGGGCACTTGCCTCATGGCACAGATGGGTTAGTGGGCCCCTAGAATGGCCCTATGGACCAGGATTCAACCCACAAGGGGCATGCATGTTAGAAAAAGAACTCATAAGGCTATAAAAACATAAATTTCAGACTATATAAGCCTGAAAATCATACTCCCTCACTCCCATACGAATTTTTTTGTTGTAAGTGAGAGAGGGAATGGAGAGAGTAGAGGAAGTGAGCCCCCAAGGAGCTGGATTTGGGGAAATTTTTCCTCCTACCATAGCCCGCATCGGAGCTCGCGACTCCACCTCGGTAGAAGTGGCCCACCGGCAATAGAAGGGTAATCAATCTAGACCCTTTCTAGATTTTGGCATCTTAGGCCCCTTGCATGCACTTTAACATGCAAATTCTATCGGCGTAGGGCTCCAATATGCCAACCCGTTGGACCAAAACCTTAGGAGCAGCTCCACGAACTGTCGGACTACTCCTAGGTTGGAACCATTATCCTTAGGTTACCAATTATCGAACCTAGGCTGAAATTAATGATTGTGTGTGTGAAATTTGCTGTGCATGTTGATTAGTAAGAAATTCATTGGTAGTTACTTCTCTATGAATTTGCTTAATTATGTTTAGAATAGCTCGTGTTTGCTTTCATGTTAAATTAGGTCAAGTTATTAAATTGCTCCCTCTTTCTTTACTTCCTTTTCTATTATGTGAAATAGAATTTAATTGATCCCCAAATCTGTGACGATTTGGGGGCAATGTGCCTGCATGTCGTTAACATGCTTTGATGTAGTTAAATGTTTATGGTTATTGTTATGCATGCCTGAATTTTTTGTGACTATGAGTAGCTTATGATCACCTATATAATGTTAAACGATTAACCCTTTTTTTTGGGTTGGCCAGTAAAAATATCAAGACCCGCACGGGTAAACCCATTGATTGGGCTGCTCAACAACCAATCAGACCAATTTGGGTCAAACACGGATACCCGGCTGTAGTTGGACTACGTGGGATGCTCACACCCAATGTCGGATGTTTCACAGTTCGCTTAAATTGGTTGAATTGGCCCACTAACTTGTCACGCCCCAAACTCGAAAATCGGGCCCACAAAATTCTCAATAACCGAATCCGGCACCGACAGCCTCCGTAGTACCCCATTCTCGGCTCCCAGCACCCATATACCAGGTTCCGATCTTGGGATCCTATAAGGAGAATTTTTCGGCATGAATTTATTCCGTAACAAGCTAACTATAAGTATAACCCACGAATAACAACCAAGAACCATCACAAAATCCACTATGATAAAAAACTTTAAGGTACAATGTGCATAAAGGGAAAACAATGATAATAGTAACGGAAACTCCTGAAGCTCGACTGCACGCTCCTACTCCTACTAAGCTACGGCTGCGTCCTGGCGTCACCTGCACGCATCAATCGTGCATAAACTTATAGAAAGCTTAGAGGGTGGTGAGAGTGTGTGCGTAGTATAAGCATTCTTAGAATGCAATATCAGAGTAATGCAGAATATACTGGTAAGTCCATGAATGCAATCAGCCGTACCAAGGCCATGCGATGCAAAGCATAAATGATGTCGGCCATACCAAGGCCATGCGATGCATGGCATGAATGATGTCGGCCATACCAAGGCCATGCGATGCATGGCATGAATGATGTCGGCCATACCAAGGCCATGCAATGCGAGGCATGAATGATGTCGGCCATACCCAGGCCATGCGATGTGAGGCCTATGTAGCCGAATGTCATATGCGAGATGCAACGCACGCATGCCAGTCCTCATTTGAACCACATAACCATATAGCTCATCGCTTAGAGCATCAAATATCATTACAGATCTCACTCTGGACAATCACCGGGGTCTAGTACACTCTACGCCAGCTTGCCGCCTCTATCCGAGTGCACAACTGGGTAAGTGGAAGAGACCTCACTATCCGCCTACCAATATCAGGCCCGACTCGTCGATAGTGGACCCATTCCTCAAGTTGGTCAAATTTAACCTAGATATTACAAACTCACTCAGGTGGGTAAGGTCACACCCTTTTTCAACCAACCACAACATAGTGGGAGACGCGTCCTACTGGTATACGACCCTCGTGCGCTTATGTATCCACTCGGTCTCGACGTTGGAGTCATCCTCTAGTACCATCAAATTTAAGAATTTTCATCCAGGGACATCTATGACGCCCCAATGCTAGTAATAGTATTTTCGGTATCCAATCCGGCCCTCCACAATGTGCTTGTGGAGGCCACAACCCTGATGTCGCTAGGGCATATAGTAACCACATCACACAATGCAAGATGCATGAGTCATACAATCCAGTCATGCATCAATCTTTCGCGTACCGTGCGCTCATGAGAGACAACACCGCCTATCAGGGAATCCCATAAATAACTTGTCGACAGGCATATGTAACGGCTAACCTCATCTCATTACAAGCATGCAGATGATGCGTATGGGCATATATCATGATGTTATGTTGTCACATACTCATAATCGGTATCGATAATTAGCCTATATACAAGGCGAGGTCCATAGACGAACAACCAATCTAAACCATAATATAAAGATCAGCCCTCGGCTGTGGATATATCAAATCCGGTGGCACGGAGCCATCCGTCTATGGCGAGGATGGACCATGCAATATTAATGGGGCCCAATGATTTGGGTTAACCCACTAAGAGAACGATGAGAATGGGCCTAACAAGGCCTAAGGGAAGGTCATAATGTGGACATTTAACTATCATTGCCTATCAATGTGGACATTTAACCAACATTGTTCCCAAGGAGTGGCCCACATAGAGCCACACGTATAGTGGGCCCGTGGCCTCACATAAGGGCCTAATATACATCACCATGGGTCTCACTCAAGGGACTAATTTACATCATGATGAGCCTCACTCATGGGCCACATATGCATCACATTAGGCCTCACTCATGGGCCTCATATACATCACATCGGGCCTCATCATATGAGCCTCACATCCATCAAATGGGTCGCAATACATGGGCCTCATATACATCAAATGGGCTGCAATATATGGGCCTCATATACATCAAATGGGCCACGTCCCATGGGTCCTGAATACATCACAATGGGCCACAACCCATGGGCCTCAAACACATCACAATGGGCCTCTCATACGGGCCTAATACACACACACACACACACACACACACACACACACACACACTATATTTTCATTTTATTATATCTCCACCATACATCTATTTTTAGAGATCATTTAGAGCATTACCTAAAAATATGAATCATATCGAAAATCATCTGGACCATGGCACAAATAATAGTGGAGATAATGATTTACACTGTTAAAACTTCATAGGGCCCACCATCACGTTTATTTTCGATCTAATCTATTCATATGATCACAAAGACCTGAATCAAGAGGAAATAAATTTCATTTTGATCCAAAACTCCCGTGACCCAAAAGGGTTTCAATGGTAGACGTTTAATCCCACGGTTTTTGCAGTGTGGTCCACTTGATATATAGATCTGTCTTATTTTTAGTCTCAAGCCTTAAGACGAGCTCACCATCCGGATGGACGGTTTGGATGTAACACATACATTAAGGTGGGCCCGGCAGATGGATGGCGTGGACATAAAATACACACACAACGGTGGATCCACCATCCAGACATCTGGACGATGTGGAAAAGACCGATACATCAGCAGTGGGTCCCAAGCATCTCATATAAAGAGAATGAGATGGATCCAAATTCAGGTGGGACCCACAGAACTTACTAACGTCAATACATCAGCTATATAGCTGGTGTGAAGTACTCCAGCCAATCCTTTTCCCCCACTGTTTAGGGATTGGACGGTGTGGATATACATATAATCAAGGTAGGCCCCACGTGTGGGGTGGGTCCCACCATCCAAGCAATGGACAGTGAGGATGAAACAGATGGACAGCATGGTATGAAATACATACCTCATGCAGGACCCACAGAATTTACTGACGTCATGCAGTGGGACCCACTGCTGGTTGGTTTGGATACAAATACATAACGCATGACAGGTGGGTCCCATACTCCATAGACGGACAACATGGATGAGGTGCACATCATAGGGGGTGTTGGGCCACCAGAGATGGATGGTTGAGATATAACACATACAACATGGTGGCTGTCATGCCCCAGACTCGGTAACTAGACTCATAAGGAACTTGATAGCCGGTTCTGACTGCAACAGCCTCCGTAGTACCCCATTCTCGGCTCTTAAGGCAGGTTCCGATCCTTGGATCCCACAAGGAGAATTTCCATAACTGTATAACCATCTCCAATATGAGCATACCTAAGATCACAGCAAGTAAATCTCAAAAATAACAAAAGGGACACATCACAAAATCCACTATAATTTCAAATTTTACAGGTACATAGCTGAAAAGAAATACATCTAATAGCAAGAGAAGGAGGAAGAAGATCTGCAACACTGGGGGTCATCGGCTTAACTCTAATCCAAGCTCTACCGCTACGATGCTGACCTAGGATCTCCTACACGCATCAATCGTGCACAAGTTTATAGAAGCTTAGAGGGTAGTGAAGGTGTGTGATGATAGTGTACAGAAGAATAATAGGAGATACAGGAAGGGAAAATATGATCAATGACAATATTGTTAGCCTTACCGAGACTTATCATGAATACAATGCAATGAGTATTGGGCGCCATACCAAGGCGATGCATAAACGGGCTTATATAGCCGATGCGAATGCAATGCGAAGTGATGCCAGTGCTCATATCCAAATCCACATATCAAGTACATTTTCAATCATAAGGAAATCACCAGGGTCCAGTACACCACTGGATGACTGCCGCTCTCCAGACCCGCACAGTCAAATGAGCATAAGAGACCTTACTACCCACCTATGGATAGTCAATCACCAACAAGGCTCGACGGCAGCAGACCCATTTACGAGATGGTCAGACTTAGCCTAGTAATGCCTTCTTACACTAGGCGGGTAAGGCCACACCCCTACCTAACTGACTACACGATAGTGGGAGTTGAGTCCTAACGGTATAAGGCTATCGTGTGCTCATAATTTTCACTCAGTCACGGTGTTGGGGCAGATCCTTGGTACCATGGAAGTTTTAGGAATTTCACCCATGTGCATCCTATGCACCCTCTATGCTCAAGTAATATTTTTGATGTCCATACATACGGCCATCCACGAATGTCCTTGTGGAGGCAAGGCCCTGATGAAGCAAGGGCGGTATTATCATGAAATGCGATGCTATTGCATCAGTCATGCATACAGATCATGCACTAGCTTCAATCACTCGATGTACACAAGGGGAGAAAATCCATCCCTTTATCATATCATCCCAATGACCACACATAATGCAATCCATTCATGTAGATGATGCATATGGGTCATAATGGTATAAGTGTTCTACTCGGCGATGATGACGTGAGACATATTCCTCCTTCCCAAGGAGGGACAAAGTCTAGATACATAGACATGTACTCTAAGGAGAAGTTCTTTAGTGGGGGCCCAATACTTTAGGGTAGCTCACAAGTTAAGAAGGTCATAAGGGCCCAAGGAAGAAGCGGTCCTATTCAAGGGTCCAAGGTGGGCCTTTAACCACCTATAAGAACCCTATGGGCCTACCTTAGGGCCACCAAAGAGGACATCTAACATCAATTGGGTCCCAAAAGGTAGCCCGCTACCTACAAGCATGTAAAGCAAGGCCCAAGGCCTAAACAATCCATGACCTAGTGGGCTATATACTAAGCCCATCACTTAGGCAACACAGTGGGCCCTTAAGCAAGGTTGGGCCCAACCATAAAGATTATGAGACCACTCATTATGGTGGGCCTAATTGGCAGCCCATTATTCCATCCATAAGGGCCATTCTTATATTTAGAACAAGTGAGTTGGGCCTCTCATCTAAGCCCAAGTATGGGATTAATTTAATGGGCAACCAAGGGCCCAGCTACCTAAGTATTTTAGCCCATAAAAGCCATCACAATGGTGTATTAACTATAGGCCCATAGGTCAGGGGCCTATCCAGAAAGTTCCATGACAATGGACCAAGGAAACCCAATAAATAACTATGAATATAGGTCCAGTAAAAACCCAATTGGAATGGACCTTAAGAGTGCACTAAATAAGCCCAAAATCAGATTAGAAATGGGGCAAGATATGTATAAAAATATTCCCTAAATATGGTGGGTCATACTACCCCAAAAACATACATTTATGGGCAACCACTTCGGGCCTAGTGCTGAAACTCCAACCCACTCACTATCTGGGCTTGCCGAAAATTCAATAATAATTAATTTATATATTTATTTTAATCTCTAATGACTCACACATGTCAGAGAGGGTCCCACTAGATGAAAGGAGTAGATAAGACACATTTATCAAGTGGGCCATGATGCTAGATTGGATGTCCAGTAGCAGCCCAATGGGCCTGGGCGTCCCATGGTGGACAGTCCAAGGGGCTGGGACGTCCCCCCTTAAAACACATCAAGGTGGGTCCCACATGTGGAAATCCCACATGGGAGAAGGGCCACACATACGGGGTCCACGAAGTGGATGATGGCATGGATAAAACATACATCATGGTGGGCCTAAGGAGGTAGGATGGTCAGCCCATGGCTGGACGCCAGCCTTGCTGGATGGTCCAAGTATGGGCTGCCATTCTAGTAGCCATTTCTCCATTTTTTTTTTGAGATAAAAGTGGTGGCCCACATCCCCAAGATGGGTCCCAACATGTTGGGCCACAAGATGGGCCATTAGGAGAGTCATAAACCATAGTAATTCATGGAGGAATGTAACGCCCTGAAATTCGGGTGTCGAGCATAACTCAGCTCCCAAGTTCCAAAACATCACTTATGCAACATAATTAATGAGAGATGTATGTTGACTGTATTAGTGCATAAAACATGGAATAGATTAAGCCAAAACATAGATATGATTCAGGGATAAGTGAATAAAGCAAGCGGAAGACTTATAGTAAAATGTGTACAAGTGTAAATCCCTGAATTACATATACAACCAGATCGTGTAAAAGTGTTATTTAACAAAATTATAAGTATCAAATTACATCATTTCAGTTCCCAAAAACTAATCCCAGAGATCCCGCGCAACAGACCGAGGCTCGCTAGAACCCGTCTAAAAACTGCATATAGGAGAAGGCAGCCTCGTCGTCATCCAGCTCCCGCTCTGCCTCAGATGTCGCATCCACATCTACAACATCAGGGCCTAAGACAGAGTCTGGTGGGTGTGTAACACCACCCCAGAAACGTGGGAGTGAGTGATCAACTCAGTGGAACAATAAGGCACTGGTTAGCATGTTATCAGTTCAATCAAACAGTAATGATAAAGCAGGACAATTAAATAAATCCTAAGTACTCTTGTTAATGCAAGGATGAATGCAATATGATGCGTGCCCTCACGCGTACACCCTCAGCGTCTTCATCTTATGTTACGCATGACATCGCCTCAAAGTGCGCCACATCTACAAAGCACATGCAAATGCGGTGCATGGATATGATTACCAAGTTGTTATTAGTCCATTTCACACAACAAGTTTGGGAAGCTAAGATACCTTCCTCATATCACCATCCAAACAGTGATCCATACTAGGGTCGTCAATCCTAGACATCTCATACGATCATATAGTTGAGGTCGTAGCAAAGGGCTCGTCACCAATCAATGCACGCCTTTCATGCCTTTACTACCACAATTTGGCTCGTCACCTCCTTGCGGTATTCAGGTATGCTCGAGGTCACTACAAAGGGCTCGTCACCAATCAATGTAGGCCGACAGCACGAATATAGTGTCCCATACCACCATAATCGGCTCACGAGTTTAGTTGCTCACTAGTCACTACGGGGAGGCTCGTCACCCCAGCGTAGGCCGACAGCTCGACCACGGGTCCCATACCACCATGTCCGGCTCATGAATCTTAGCGGATCAGGTACCATGGTTATTAGGATTTCACTGGTAAGTTCGGTACCCTAAATTCAAGTAGTAGCGTCCATACATGGTTAACATACATCGGACAATCGGGTTATTTGACGAACTCGACTAGCACGAGCGCACGTCGAATTGAGCGACATAGAGTGCGCAAACACTCCGCGTAGCCAAACCACTGCCGCCAACTCTAATACGGCTCGGGTTCGTCTAATACGTCCTACGTGGCGAAAGCAATCTCAACCACGAATATAGGGTCAATTACCGATCTCCTGGACTAAGGCATATTCCCAAACATCCTACACTACTACAGATATTCATATGGGATGTAAAACAGTAATGGAACAACAACTCAAATCATGGTACATCATCACTTGAAGAAATAACAACGTAACATACATGTAAGCATAGGAGATGCTTGAATTTAAATAACATGGAATGTAACTGCATAAGGGAAATCATGCGCATCCATAGGAGTATTGAGAATCACTTCTCAACGCCCACAATTCGTGTAATAAGTTACACTTAGATCATTCATGCATTTCTACCAACACTTAGCATGCATGGAACAACATACATGGCGTATGTTGGAATACATGCACTTAGACAATTCCTTTTACCAAGGAGTCATCATACATGCATCTAGCATACATACATGACAAATAATCATGGCAATCACAAGTGCGTATTTTATACGTATATGGTACTTTATAAATACACTTAGAATACACAAATCTCAATATAGCACATGCATATCAGGAAAGCAATGTAAACACAACATTTGGCATGTGAAATGTCATCCATAACAAGAATAAATCACTAACTGGGATTGAAAGCCTTGAAAACCATAACCTATACACTTAAAGTCCGCACCTTAAGCAAAGAAAGAACCGCCGAGTTGTCTTCGTCAACGGCGCTAGAATACCTTAAAATAAGGATAGAAATGAGATACAACAACACCAAGTCTAGTCTAAGCTCTAACACAGGTTAGGGTTAGGTTAACTTACCCCAAAGGAACTCAGAATCGTTAGAAGAACGATTCAAAGTGAAGGTTCGAAGATGAAGAAGAACAAGGAAGAAATCAAGATGATTCACCAACTTATCTCTCTCACTTTCTCTCTCTTTTCCACTCTCTTTCCAAGCTAGGGTTAGAGAAAATCGTATGGAAAAGAGGGCTAGGGTTTAAGGACTATAAATAGGCCTTTTCTTGATGAAAATAACCTTAGGGACAAGGTATACTTAGGTTATAACCAAAGTAAGCCTTTCTCGATCCAACGAAGCACTTCTGGTGGGCCTATAACCACGAAAGGTCGGACTTAAGCTCCTTGACCATGGATCTAGGTCAAGCAGAGTTTTCATACCGACCGGCTCTTCAGATCAGCCGTGGCGGACCACACTCCATTCAACGGTCACGGAATCTCGATCAGGTCCACAAGCACTAGGATATGCCTGGGCCAACTATCCTGATCAGAGGGTGAAATTGGGTCAGAATCCAACGGTCAGAATGCTTAAAATCGTCACGCAAGCGACACGACTCAGATTTCAATAAAAGCTTAATAAATTCCAACCGTTCTCACACTCTTCACTCCGAACTCAGTCAAATCGACCCAGAACATTGGATCGACTTGATTTTCGAGGTGAAGATCAAGCCCAACTCGGTGACCGCAACAACCTAAGATCATCGCCATCGGACTTTCGACGCGCGGTCCAGGTCCGATCCAGATCTTCTAAAAGTTCTCCAGAACAACTGGATTTAGCGATGGATCCCAGATTTCAGAGTAACGTAGCGCTCACTAATCTACACGTTTAGAGCCATGCAGATACAATTTAAAGTGATTGATGCGGATTTCACAAGCAATCGAGTAAAGCACTAATTACCCCAAAACAACTACTTAAGGAAAGATTAGCACAAAAATTTCAAGGTCGTTACAAGGAACTTCGTGGACAGCAAGGTTGGGAATTAAAAATCTGCTGTACAAATGTTGTTGCCCATACAATGTACACCCCAAAAAGTAGGCCCAAACTTCACCTACTAGGGGAGGGATGAATGTTGGATATTTTTTCCATAAAATACAGCAAGGTGGGGTCCACAAAAGTGGGCCAGCACTCAGAAAATCAATCTGAAATTTGTGTTTTCCCCTCAATAGATAGGGCAGGACGGTCCAACAAGTTGGACCGCCCACCCCCTTTGGGCCACATTTTTGGGTGCCATTGCATGGACCATCTGAGTTGTGATCCATCACACTTCAAAGTGGGGTCCACTCCTACAAGAAATGCCCAAGAAATAAGGGAGAAAGGTCCCACAAATAGGGCCTACATGCCAAACATTCCAACAACATAACAGAAATTCCACCAATATGGACAGCAACATGTTGCTGTCCAAACTAGCCCAAAAGATAATTAAAAGGGAAATAAATCACCAATTACTTAAGGTGGGGTCCACCTAGATGGGTCACACAACTCTCAGATCTAAGCCCCTTCCAAGATCAACTATAAAATGAAGCCCAAAGGCTATCTAAAACATGCCAACAACATGGGGCAACAAGGTTGGGCCTAGACGTCCAACCACTTGGGCCTGGTTGCATGACACATCAGGTGGGCCACACATACATTAGATCCACTACAAGAAAGAGAAGATGGAGAAGGAACACAATCCGACCATAGGGGTAGGGATCCGCCACTAATGAGCCCTCCCAAGAATGATCTCACCCATACATCTACATTGATTTACACTTACAACCACAATACATCTATATTGATTTACACTTACAACCACAGATCTAATACATGCATGGTCTATATTTACAATGAATGGTTGGGATGCTATCCCAACATGATGTTAAGGTCTAGATGACCTTAGGATGTTGTAGATCATGAGATACATCATGATGGAGTCCATGGAGAATGGCTCCATCATGGAACATGACATACATGGATGGGCTAAGGGGCCACATCCATGAGATCAAATGGGATCCCCACCATGGATTGGTGGGTCCCATATGATCCATTTATGAAGAAATAAGAAGATTAATAGGTAGAAAGAAATCAACAAGTTAATAGTCACCCACATGCAAACCAAACTCTCAAACTTCCACACCATGTAGATCCTGGACCAATGAAGACGTCTTGATGGTTGAGATGAGTTTCTAATAGTGGGATTGGAGGGATTTTGGAGCTTTGAGGTCTGGAGAAATGGGAGATTTTGGGACGTTGGGAGAGGGATTTTTCCTAGCATGGAAAGAAAATGAGGAGGATGAGGGAGGGATTTTCTAGCAATGTAATAATGGGTTTGTAAGAAAAGGCAATGATTGCCTATGGGAGGAGAAATCAATGTTTGTAGAATAGGGTATGCTTTGTGTAGTGTGTGGGGTGGGTAGTGTTAACTATGGAATTTTGTGTGTGGTGTGTGTAGTGTGCTTTGGAACTTGTGCGAAGGGTGGGGTGACATGCATCATATCTAAGTGAGCCACATGATTAAGGGTCATATAATGAAATGTTCATAACTTTTGATCTATATATCGGATGGACGCACAAGACACGTTACCGGAACCACAACGATGATGCGAACAAGATGGCATAGGTCTTAGGTTGATCCGAGTCAGGTCAACATGATTGGACTCAAGGATGACCGTAAACACTATTCGAGGGTTACGGGTCGTCGGAATTTCAACCGGTAAGACCGCGTGACTAAGAGAAATGAAACACTTACCTACACACACATGCACACATAAGAACTCAGGTCGGGTCTTACAATCCCCCACTAATAAAGAAATTTTGGTCTTGAAATTACCAAAATTGGAACAACGAAAATGCAAAACATCATCATATATATCTCAATCATCAATGACAAGAGAAGGCCATACAAGCAATGATAGCAATCTCTAATCTCAGTCTCGCGTTCCAAAGACGCCTCGGCCTTTGAATGATGCCCCCATTGTACCTTCTCCAAGGGAATGACCCTGGTCCTGCGGACTTGCTCCTTTCGATCAAGAATATGAATCGGCTGCTCAATGTAGGAAGCATCCTCATAGACGTCGAGTGGCTGCCAATCAATCACAGGGATAGTGTCCGATCCACACTTCTACAATATAGAAACATGGAACATGTCGTGGATCGCGGATAACTCAGGAGGTAAGGCAAGCCTATAGGCCACAGTGCCTATGCACTCGGTAATCTTAAAAGGTTCAATGAATCTCGGGGCAAGCTTTCCCTTCACACCAAAGCGAACACGCCTTTCATAGGCGAGACCTTGAGATATATTATATCCCTAACTGAAAACTCGAGGGGTCGACGCCGACGATTAGCAAAACTCTTCTGCCAACTCTGAGCTGTGTGCATCCTCTGCATGATAATATCAATAGCCTCTGACATCTACTGCACAAGCTCGGGACCTAAGAGACGTGCTCTCCAACCTTGATCCAACAGTTAGGAGATTTGCACAGTTTGCCATAAAGTGCTTCAAAAGGAGCCATGCCGATAGTCGCCTGATTACTATTGTTGTATGCGAACTTGGAGAGGCGCAAATGCTCATCCCAACTGCCTGCAAAGTTGATCACACAAGCTCTGAGCATATCCTCAAGGATCTTATTGACCCTTTCGGTCTGCTCATCCGTCTGTGGATGATATGCAGTGTTAAGATGCAAAGTGGCCCCCATCGCTGCTGGAAACTCCTCCAAAACTGAGACGTAAATCTAGAGTCTTGGTCTAAAATGATCGAAATTGGGATGCCATGCAGTCTCACTATCTCCTCAATGAACACCTTTGTAAGCCGGCCATAGACTAGGAAGCACGCACTGGAATGAAATGAGCCGACTTCGTCAGACGATCGACGATAACCCAGATGGTATCATAACAGCGCTGAGTCCTCGATAAACCTGTGATGAAGTCAATCGACACGTGCTCCCACTTCCACACTGGAACCCTTAATGGCTGTTAGGGACCGGGGGTCTCTAGTGATCAGCCTTGACACGTTGGCATGTGTCACACTCGTTCACAAAACTAGTAATCTGGTGCTTCATCCCCTGCTAAAAGTACTACCTCATCATATCATGATACATCTTCGTGTAGCCCGGGTGAATAGTAAGTCTTGATCGGTATGCCTCGGTCATCAGATCACGACGTAACTCTGGCATGTCCTTGACACACAATCGACCTCTGAAGCGTAATCCACCATCAGAACCAATTTGCCAGTCTGACTGCTCCACGGATGCGGCCTCTGCTCGGTACTCTTGAAGTGACTCGTCCGTCTGCTGAGCCTTGATCACCCTAGCCACCAAAGAGGGTTGAATTGATAAGCTCGAAAGCTGAACAATAGAAGAATGCAGACCAAACTCAAAGTCAAACTCTGAAACTTCCTCGAGCATCTGCCACTCTCGCACCATCATCTGAGCTACTAGGCCTCGTGGCTGACGGCTAAGCGCGTCTATCACCATGTTTGCCTTACCCGGGTGGGACTTAATGTCAAAATCATAATCCTTCAACAGCTCCATCGATCGCCTCTGACGCAAGTTCAACTCGGACTGTAAAAATAGATACTTCAAGCTCTTAAGATTCGAGAAGAGCTTGAACTTGACCCCATATAGATAATGCATCCACACCTTTAGTGTGAAGACAACCACTGCAAGCTCCAAATCATGGGTGGGGTAGTTCAGCTCATGGACCTTGAGCTGGTGCGAGGCATACGCCACTGGCTTCACGTGCTACATCAGGACAGCACCCAAGCTAATTCTAGAGGCATCAGTGAAAACAACAAAACCCTCACTCTCATCGGGAAGAGTGAGAACATGAGTGGATGTGAGGCTGTCCTTCAACTTCATAAATGCCTCCTCGCAGGCATCACTCCAGACAAACTCAACGCCCTTCCGCGTCAACTGGGTTAGCGGTGCAGCAATATGGGAAAACCCTCGATAAACCGATGATAATATCCCGCTAGACCAAGGAAGCTATGGATCTCGGACGCGTTCGTTGTTTGGCCCCACTAAAGCACTGCATCAACCTTCGAGGGGTCCATAGCGACACCCTCCCTCATCACCATGTGACCGAGGAACTTCACCTCCTCCTGTTAAAACTCACACTTCTCCAACTTCTCATATAGCTGGTTGGCACGGAGGGTTTCCAGCACAATCTACAAGTGCTTAACATGGTCCTCCCGGGTCCTCGAATATATAAGAATATCATCAATGAATACCACTACGAATTAATCGAGGAACAGCTGGAAGACCTCGTTCATCAGCGGTATGAATACATCGGGTGCATTGGTCAGCCCAAACGACATGACCAGAAACTCGAAGTGAAAATAGTTTGTCTGGAAAGCCGTCTTCGGAATGTCCTCCTCTCGGACCCAAATCTGATGGTAACCGGAGTGTAAGTTTATCTTGGAAAAATATTGTGCACCCTACAACTGGTCGAACAGATCATCAATATGGGAAAGTGGGTATTGGTTCTTAATGGTGACTTTGTTGAGCTCACGATGGTCTACACAGAGTCGTAACGAGCCATCCTTCTTCTTCACGAACAATACTGGGGCTCCCCAAGGTGAACTGCTAGGACGAATGAAGCCTAACTCCTGAAGCTCATCCAACTGCTCCTACAGTTCCTTCAACTCCAAGGTACCATCCAGTAGGGGGCCTTTGAGATAGGCGTGGTACCAAGTACCAAATCAATCTGAAACTCCACCTGTCGACGCGGTGGCAAACCTGGGATCTCCTAGAATACATCCGGGTGCTCACAAACAACTGTCAGCTGCTCAATACACCCTGCCACAGAATCCTCGACTACATAAGCCAAGAAACTAGATAACGGCTCTCCTCTGGGCTCTCCAATGAACTGGAATACTGGCAAGCCCGGAAGTGAAATGTAATTGTCCTTACAGCATAGTCCAAGATGGCATAATACTCCGTAAGCCAGTCTATACACAGAATAACATCAAAGCCTATCATTGGCATCACGAAGAGATCGGTAGGAAGGAACATATTGCCCACTGACACCAGGCAAGAAAGGCAGCGACGGGTCAACACAATGAACTTCCCCTTGGGAGTTGAAACTGCCAAGGCATCAGACATGAACTCCGACAGAATACCGGTCGATCGGCAAAACTACTCGGCCATGAAAGAATGGGAGGCACTAGAATCAAACAAAACATGGGCAACGCAAGCAGAAACAAGAAGAATACCCTCAACAACTCCACCAGTCGATGACTACTGGTCCTGGCCTAGCGCCTGCTGCGCGGAATAAAATCGGCCCTGAGCTGGTAAGGGGAGCAAATCGAAAGATTGCGGATCCTGAGTCTGCGCCTGCTTTGCTGCAATACACACTCAACCCAGGGACTAAACATATAGATATCCCCTCTACTGCTGCTGTTGCCTCTACTAGGGAGGTCTACCTAGCTACCTCTGCTGTTGAGGAGGAGCCCTAGGAGCGGTGGCTGGAAGCTGCGCTCGCTGTTACTGCTGAGGAGGAGGCAGCTGCGGTGGCCTTTGCTGCTATATGGGGAGAGGGCAATCTCGCCTCCAATGCCCAGCCTGTCCATACTCAAAGCAGACACCGAAAAAGGGACTCGAAGATGAAGCGACTGGCTGTACTGATGATGACGATGAAGCTGCTGACTGAGCCTCAGGCTACCTAAACTCTGATCTGCCCCTTCATCTCTGCAATTGCCGGCCGATGCTCTCCTCGTCTGGTCTCCACTGGAACTCTGCTCTCTCGATCTCTGGGTCATAACCCAGTCTTCCTCATAAACCAATGCCTGATGAACAACCTGGTCGAACGTCTCCAAATAATGTCCCACCACACGGCTACAAAGGGCATGACGCAAGCCAGTCATAAAACGAAGAGCCCTCATCTTCTCATCATTGGTGAGATCAGGAGCAAACTTAGACAAGGCCAAGAAACGGGCCTCATACTGTGACATCGACAAATCACCCTGAACTAGGGTCTCAAACTCAATCGCCCTCTGAATCTGAATATGCTCGCGGAAGAATTTTTGGTCAAAACGAACCACAAATTCCTCCCAGGTCCAAACAAAATCTGGCCCAGCCATCCTGGATACAGACGACCACTAATGATTGGCCTCGCCCTGAAGAAGAAAATTCGTAAGGGAAACTCTCTGATTAGCTAGACACTGTATAGTGTTGAAAATCCTCACGATCTCAGTGCGCCATGCCTCAGTGGCAGATGGGTCGGGCTCACCCCTGAATCTTGGAGGGTCATGCTGTCTAAACTCTCTGAAAATAGTGCTAGCGTGCGGTAAATCACTCTAATCGGAAACTAAAGCGACTACAGGCTGAGTACGCAGCGCGGTAGAGACAAGCTGCATCAGCTACTGAAAATGCTTTACACCTACACGCACTGTCGAAAAAGCAGGAGCGGCACTCGCCTCGGGCGGTTGTACGGGTGTGGCTGACGGAGCAGGAGCCTCTGCAATTAGGACAACAGGCTAAGAAGGGGGAATCAATGGGAGAATTGGAGCAACTGGAGGAATAGGCGCACAGGCTTAATAGGAGGATGAATTGGGGCCTCGGGAATCGGATCCTCAATGACGGTAGCGAGATGCGCTCGAGTAGAACGGGTACCATGAGTGCCTCTACCACGGGCACCACAACCATAGGTGCCACGTCTAGGCGGCATCGTCTATAAAATAACGATGACCCAAGGAATCAAGACAATTACAGGCTCAATACGGGGCGAAAGAAGGATCTCGGCACATTACTTGTCCTATGCTCTCAGCAGACATGCAATGTTATCCAGAGTTATTTCAGAATTACTTGCTAAGCTCTGATACCAACTCTTGTCACACCCCAGACTTGGTAACCGGACTCACAAGGAACCTGATAGCCAGTTCTGGCCATAACAGCCTCCGTAATATCCCATTCTCTGCTCCTGAGGCAGGTTTGAAAAGGCCAAGCTATATGTCCTAGAGGGGAGGGGGGGGGGGGGGGGAATAGGAACCTTGCACCATAAAAACCAAGGGTTTATGATAGGATAACCTTACTAGAACAGTTTAAGTATCAATATCTCAAACTGAAGAGGAATAAAAGTAAGTAGCAAGAATGGAAGTCTAAACTATTACAACATTCCCTATAATGCTTAAAATGTAAATATTACAACATTCACATCCACACATACATCCCACAAACTTGAATGATAAAAGATATAGAAAATAATTCACACATCCATAAAACACAAAGAGTTATAGTGGTTTGCCTGTGTGTTCAACAACTGTTAAACAACCGCCACACAGCTTAATACTCCACTCCTAATATCCTCACACAGGGGATATTAGCATTCACTATGAAAATAAGTTTCTCAGGTTCACCTAAAACCCTCATAATTGTGTCTTTTAAATGGGCTTACACAATTCAAAAACCCTACACTTTGAGTTTTCTGGCTCTTCTCAGATAACCAACACAATGAGATTTTTCTGGCTTAATCTCAAAAGAAACTAAAATCATATAAGATTTACACAAATGTAAAATACCTGGATTTCTCCTTTTGTAGCAGCCCGGAAGAACCAAATCAAAGTATAAGTTCGAATATAGAAGTTCAATGTCCAATACTCACTTAAGAAATGGTTCTAAGTTCTAATTGATTTTAAATTAAATCAAGTTGGGCTAGCTCTATTTGATTTTGATTCGAAGAAGTTAAATATCCCAATTCCTATTTCAAATCAGATTGGAATGCAGATACAAAATCAAATATAAAAAGCTAACAAAAGAGAATTTTAAATATGCACAATGTAGCTTAAAAAGAACACAAACTTATCTCTCTGAGTGATGCCTTGATTTTACTTGAATTTCATATAAAACTCTGAAAGTCGTGCTCTATTTATAGTTGTAGAAATTACATTTACGACTGGTCCTATGGACACTACGACTGGTTGTAGGACCAACAACATTTTGAAATTTTGAGCGCGATCGGATAAAACCATTCCACAACTGGTCGTAGGCCTTGCACGACCGGTCGTGAGTCCTCCACGACTGGTCGTGACTTGCACACGACTGGTCATGGAAAACTAGAATTCATTGCTATAGTTTGAGTCATAGGTACAGGATTGGTCGTGAACGAGTTGGTACTGTTCACACGATCGGTCGAGCAGACTCCAGGACTAGTCGTAGCTCAACCAAAAAATTCTGAAAATTTGCAACAACTTAGGACTGGTCTTATAATTTCTTGGACTGGTCAAACCAGTTCTATGACTAGTCGAACAAAGTCCAGGACTAGTCTTAGAATAGACCAAACACTTATAAAATGGTTCAATTGACTTATGTATACAAAATGACCTACTTTAAGGTCAATCTAAAGTCATTCATACCTTAAATGTGAATTATGGACATTAAGTCTTCATTTCTTCAGATGATGATTGACCTTTGAAGATTATGAAACTTGAGATCTTTATACTTGATGTAGCTTGAATATAAGATCTTCTAAAGGTTGGATTTGAATTATACTTCATCTTGTACTTTATTTGTACTTTAGTCTTGAGTTGTACTTGATCTTGAGTTGTACTTGAGTCTTGAACAAGAACTTGTCTTTTGATGAAGCTCTTGTAGCTCTTGAAATACTCCGGACTTTGAAGCTTACAGGAGTGGACAATGTACTTGACCTTGCATGTCTTGAAGTAGAGCTTCATTCTCAACTTGAAGCATTGTGATGCAGTGCCTTGAACATATAAATATTCTCATGCTACATAAGACACAGAAAGTGTTTTTGGCACCACAAAATTTGACAAAACAAAGGAGCAATCAACCATAGCACTTACAATCTCCCCCTTTGTCAAATTTTTGACAAAACACGCTTAACAATAATATGACCAGTATGCACACAAAAATCATGCACCAATTATAAAAGAAAACCAGTTACAGCCTGGTTAAAGAATCATGCACTAGTTATCATCAACTAGCACATATCAGTTATAAAAGAGAACTAGTTACAGCCTGGTTAAAGAATCATGCACCAGTTATCATCAACTAGCACATATCATCATGGAGTAGGCAAAACACCTTCTTACTTACTCCCCCTGAGTAACACATATATATCTATAAAAATAATGCTATTATCTATATCCATAAGCAATCAATCCAAACCTTGAAATATTTCTCCCCCCTTTTGTCACAATATGACAAAGGAAGAAAATAAGAAATGGAAAAGGATAATAAACAAGGGAGTAATAAAGGAATTAACTAGGCAAGATATGAAAGATAAATAAGCAAATTCAAAGTTCACATATCATTTACCAGCAAAAATCAAAGTCAACCAAAGTCAGTCTCACAAACTGAAAGAAAACAAAGATGTATAAGAGTTATTATAGACCACTGGATAAAAACACCTAATCAGATCCTTAAGAAGCAGCAGGTATGGTAGGATCAAGTTGATGATGGCTCTTGTTTAAGCACCTAAGATACTTGCGCATATATTTAAATTGTAAATCATGGGCAACATTCATGTTCTCTACCTTCTCCTGAAGTGCATGTAGACAAGCATCAAAATCAAATGGCTCATAGTCAGGATCATTTGTAGAGTCTGATTCAAGTTCATCAAAAATGTCATCCATATTGATATCATCAAGAGGAAGATTCCACCTTCTTCTACCACCACCCACATCCACTTGGCCAGGAGCTAATTCCAATTTCATCATGTTAATATTTGAATTATTAAAAATTAGGTGATAAATAGGAGCCTCTCCAACAGGCATAGCAACTAGCATGTGAGTAGCTAACATAGTCATAAGATATGCAAATGGAATATCACTGTCCTGCATGGAGATGAAACTGAATGATAGAATGACATATTAAAGAAGGCAGACAAACTTTAGTACCAGAGATGATGGAATGCAAAACACGAACCATAAAGGAAGTCAGTTCTGTTTTGTTATCAGAACGCGGATACAGATTTGAAATAAAGATTATGTGGAGAACCCTGTATCTGGGTAACAAGTACTTTGAGGGGAGTGCATTCCCCTTATGAGTCCATTGCACATCCATATTGCATAGTGCTCTAGTGAGCATGTATTTTTCTGATTCTGAGGGTTTCTCAACTAGAGTGTGAATAGGAATACCCTCATCATTAACAGGTGTGTCTGTTAGAGCTGAAATCAGATGACGGTCTATATCAAATGGACCATCTCTAGTAGCTATTTTAAACGCTAAATTCTTAGTCAAAAAATCAGAAATGCAAGCAAATATAGCCCGTGCAATAGATTGGTATGCTGGCCCACCCCAATGTAGGATGTTAGCCCAGCCTACAGCTTTGAGGAGTGGAAGGAGACCAAAATGAGCAATGTGTTCAAGATCAACAGATCATTTAACAATGACATTGTGTAATCGCAAGTCCCACACAAATGGGGGATCATCTTCGGGAGACCGAAGATGGCGCCGAGTGATAGGAGTAGATCTAGAAGAAGATAGACCATGAGAAGTTTTCTTTTTCCCTCTAGCATCCATTTGTAATTAAGAGTACAAAGAATCAAGAGATCATAAAGGATGTAGAGTGGGGTTTAGTTAGAATAGATTTTTTAAAAGAAAACCCCAAAACCTCAATGAAACACAAAATAAATTACTCCAAGAGTAAAAATGAAGTAATTTTGACTAGAATCCACAAGAAAAACACAAATGATGCACTAACCTTAAAGATATAGGAAGGTGGGTATGACCAGTTAGGCGTCGGCTCGTTGGAGAGAAAAGATGAAATGAACAAGATACCAAACATCATTTCTTACAAATTGGTTAAGCTCTTCTTGCATTGCTACTATCTAGTTTTTGTCAGTAAGAACTTCTTTTACGTTAGCCGGTTCTATCTGAGATGTAAAGCACACGTAATTACATATGTCTTCTAGTTGTCTACGAGTTCGCACACCAGTGAGAGGGTTTCCAAGAATTTGAGTGGTTGGATGATCTTTAATAGTCCTCAGTCTAAATTGTTTTGACTTGATGAAGTATCTGGTTTGTCAAATAAAAGAACTTCATCATTATCTGAACTTGGTGCAGGTGTATTCAAGTGATCGTCAATGATCACATTGATGGACTTAAGAATCACACCAGTCCTTTTGTTAAGTACACGATATGCTCGACTATTTAAAGAATATTGTAAAAAGACACCTTCATCACTTTTAGTGTCGAACTTACCCAGATTTTCACAGTCACGTAAAATATAACATTGGTTGCCAAAAACTCAAAAGTATTTGACAGCAGGCTTCTTATCGAATCACATTTCATAAGCCGTTTAATTATTGGATTTACTTATGTAAACCCGGTTGATTATATAACAGGCAGTATTTACGGCTTCAGCCCAAAGATTTTTAGATAGCTTCATACTATTCAACATTACATTAGCCATTTCTTGAAGCACTCTATTTTTTCTTTCAGCAATTCTATTTTATTGTGGTATTTTGGGTGTAGAGAATTCATGTGATATTCCCTGATCGCAATAGAATTTCTCAAAACTAGTATTCTCAAATTCTAATCCATGATTACTACGGATCTTACAGACTTGAGAACCTTTTTCCGTTTGGAGTCGTTTGAGAACTCTTTTCACTTCATCAAGAGTTTCTAATTTATCCCTTAAGAAGGCTACTTAGGTGAATCTGGTATAGTCATCCACGATTACCAGTATATATTTTTTTACTACCTCGACTCTCCATCCTGGTTGGTCCTATAAGATCCATATGGAGAAGCTTGAGCGGTTTTGATGTGGCATTGGAGTTCACTTTTTTATGAGTACTCTTAGTTTGCTTGCCTATTTGGCATTCGCCACGTACTTTATCTACTTTCTGTAATTTAGGTAGACCTCTTATTAGTTCTCTTTGGCTCAATCTATATAAACTGCGGTAGTGTACATGTCCAAGGCATTTATGCCATAACTCAGTTTCATCGGTATGGACCCTGTAACATGATTGATTAGATGAGCTAGTATTACTTACGATGTAGTAGTTTTCAGAAGTTCTACGACCAGTTAATATTACTGAACTATTTTTGTTTAAAATTTCACACCCTAGGTTAGAAAATTTAACACTATGATTTTTATCGCATATTTTAGAAATGCTTAATAAGTTATGTTTTAAACCTTCTACATATAAAACATTCTCAAATAAGGGGAGATTGGAAAGTTGAACCATACCTTGGCCAATAATCCTGCAGTTGCTACCATCACCAAATGTGACTGAACCATCAGCCATATCTTTAAGAAAGGTGAATAGACCTTTATCACCAGCCATATGCCTTGAGCATCCACTGTCTAAGTACCACTTTGAATGACTTGTAGCTTCGAAAGCCGTGTGGGCAACCAAGCAAGTAACCTTAGGAACCCACTTCATAACTTTTTTGGGTTTAGGAGTATAGTTGGTCTTCTTATGTTTGTAGTTGTTGTAAGAATGACCCACTGAGTTAGATTTTAAGAGCTCCTTAAGTAAATCAACTATTTTCTCAGATAAAGGGTTTTGACTCTGATTTTTATAGTTGATATGGTTACTTTTAGGTTTAAAAAAAGTGTTTTGGTATTTTTAGAAGATTTTTGATTAGAAATTTTCTCTTTTGAGTTTGAGGACTCCTCTTTTACAAACTTAGGAGGAGTATTCTTCTGTTTAGGAGGAATATATTTATCGTAGCCTAAACCTGATCGGTCGCCACATTTTCTTGATCTAGATAAAAGTTTTTCTAACTTTGGATCACCTTGGGCATACCTCCATATATCCTTTAAACTCAAAAGTGAAGAGATTTCAAACTTAAGTTTTTCATTTTCAGATTTCAGATTTTCAATCTGGGTGGTTTTGAATTCTAAATCACATTTGCATTTTTCAAAACAATCTAAAACATGGGATTTTTCTAAAATAAGAGAATCAAAATTTTCTTTAAGCTTTGAAAACTTTTTTTTTTTGAAGTTTTAATTTAACAACAATTTTACAACTTTCCTTGTATAGGGCATTGTAAGCGTCTGGAAGATCTTCTTCATTTTCATGATCACTATTCAGATTTTCTTCACTAGTTAGATTATCGTTATCCGAAAAAGTGAACTTGGCTAGAGTCATAAGGGCTTTGACTTCATTGCCCGACTCGGTTTCAGAATCTTCTGATTTAGAAGAGACTTCAGAACCGGAAGATTCATCCCAAGTAGCCAACATACTCTTCTTTTTGGGTTTGTCCTTTTTAGGACACTTGTTTGCCAAATGCCCATATTCTTGGCAGTTGTAACATTGACTGTCTTTTAACGATTTCCAAGTTTTAGATTTCAATCTTTTCTTATCATTTGCTTTTTGAAAATCAACCCTCTTTTTACTTTTGAAAATTTTGTAAAACTTTTTCGCTAGAAGGGCCATATCATCTTCTGACTTTTCTAAATCAAAATTGCTATTATTTTCTTGAAAAACATTTTTAGAAGATTTAAGGGCAATAGACTTACCTTTAGGAGCTCTAAAATTTAACTCATAGGTTTGTAAAGAGCCAACTAGTTCTTCTACCCTCATATTGTCCGTATCATGAAGTTCCTGGATCGCGGTCACCTTTGAGTTGAACCGTTCAAGTAGTGATAGTAGTATCTTTGCACACACTTTACTTTCTGGGATTTTATCACCAAGACCCCACATAGAGTTCACAATGTCATTCAATCTTGTGTAGAAGTCCATGAACATTTCATTTTCTTCCATATGTATTTCCTCAAATTTGGTTGTGAGGATTTGGACTTTAGATTTCTTGACAATTGATGTTCCCTTGTATGTCATTTCTAAAATATCCCAAGCTTGCTTTGCAGTATCATATGATATAATTCTTTTGAATTCAACCGGTGATAGTGTGCAAGTGATTACATTTAGTGCCTTTGCATTGACACTACTCTCACTTTTCTGAAGAGTGGTCTAAGAACAATAAGGTGAGATTTTCATATATTTAGATCCATCGATACCAGTTACTTCAACGGTAGGAGGGGTCCATTCAGTCACTGTGGCTTGCCACACACTCTCATCCATGGATTTAAGGAAAATCTTCATCCTTGCTTTCCAATAGGCATAATTGGAGCCATCAAATGGTGGAGGCCTAGTGATTGAAAGGCTATCAAAATTTGAAATCTTATAAATAGCTTAGATTGATTAGCTCAGGAAATAAATCCAAAAATATAATAATTAAAATGAGCTATATGGCTTTGATACCAATTGAAAAGGCCAAGCTATATGTCCTAGAGGAGGGGGGGGGGGGGTGTAAGTGCTATACTTTATATCCCTGTTTGTTGTCAAATTTGTGATGCCAAAATCACTGTTATGTTATATATAACCTGCTTAAGTGAAGCTCTCTCAAGGATCAACATTCATGACTTCATGAACAAACCAAGCTCACATCAAGCAAAGCTCTCAAGTACAAGACTCAGGATCTTGAATGAAAGAACTGATCACAAGACAAGACTCTTGAATGCAAGAACTGCTCACAAGACTCAAGCTGAAAAGAAAAAGAAAGTACAAGGCAAGACTCAAGCTGAACTCAAGACTCAAGCTGAAACTCAAGCCACTTTCATGATTGAGCTACTTCAAGGTTTAGTCTACATCAAGACTTCAAGGCTCATTCTTCATGGTCTCTTGTTTCAATGTCCATACTTCATGATTGAGGTTTGTTTGACCATAGGATGACCTTAGAAGTAGGTCATTTCGGATACATAAACCGAATGTTATTTTACATGTGATTGGTCTGTTCTTCGACTAGTCTTAGGTCTGCTTCGACTAGTCCTAGACTTGCTTCGACCGGTCTAAGAAATTCCTGGATCGATCGTAAGTTTGTTACAAATTCGGATAAAATCATAGCCTTCGACTAGTCACGGAATGCATGTCGACCGATCGTAGGACAGTGTTTCGCATCTTCGACCTCGTAGAATCTACGACTCGAAGTCCAATGAAGATTTGCAACCTACGACCACTCGAAGGAAACCTACGACCGATCGTAGGTGACCTACGACCGATCGTAGGAGGGCTACGACCGATCGTAGAACGGTCAAAGCATATCCGCCGGATTTTTCAAATATCTCTAGAGCTTCGACTAGTCGTAGAGCACTCTAGACCATTGAAGACCGATCTTTTCACTTATAAATAGAGCACGAATCTCGAAGAAATCATCGATTTAATTATAGTATTCAAGCCAATCTTCGTCGAACTTCGAGAGATAATTCTGCGCTCCATTTAAGCTAAGTGTGCTTATTTAATATCTTCTTTCCTTAGCTTTATTTTAATTGATTTTGTTTCGTATATTCAATCCGATTTGAAAAGAGGAATTGTTATTCCCTTTCTTTGGAATCAAAATCAATTAAGGCAAGCCCTGTTTGGTTTAATTTAAAATCAATTAGAACTAGAACCATTGTAATCGAGTACTGGACATTGAACTTGGACATTCAATCATCTACTTTGATTTGGTTCTACCGGGCTGCTACAACGAAGAAGATATTCAGGTATTTTACATATTGTAAATTCCTTTCTATTATTTTGGTTTCTTTCAAGATTTGCCAGAAAAATCTTGTTATATTGGTTATCTGAGGAGAGCCAGGAAAACTCAGAAGTGGGGGTTTTTTTTAATTGTGTAAGCCCACATACAAAGACACAATTGTAAGGGTTTTGGGTGAACCTGGGAAAACCTATTTTTAGTGAACGCTAATATCCCTGTGTGAGGATATTAGGAGTGGAGTAGCTTTTTGTGTGGCTGTTGGATAACAGTTGGTGAACACACAGGCGAACCACTATAAATCCTTTGAGTTGTGGTTGATTGATTTATTCTTTTAATTGTTTTTATTCTTTTTGTGGGATGTATGTATGGTGGTGAATGTTGTAATTATTTCAAGCTTTGTGAGAATGTTGTAATAGCTTAGAATTTACTTTCTGCTATTCCTTTATAAGTTTGTTTTTCAATTTCATTTTGAAAGTTGTTCCAGCAAGGTTGCCACTGCCATTTTTATGGTGTATGGCTGTCCCTAGAACAATACATCTTTAATTACAAGTTATTTCAATTCGAGTTCATATTTGTTTTTGTATTCCTCTTCGATTTGAGACTTGATACAAAGACCTTTCTAGAAATAAGGTTGTCCTACCATAAACTCTGTTTTTGGTATAAGGTTGTCCTTAGAATAACGTTTGTATCAACCTCTCAAGATCTGAATTTTGAGGTTGTTTTTCTTTCCTGCATTGTTATTTAATTTGGCTATCATTTTCTTTATTATTCCATTGTTATAAGTTTTTATTTGGCATTGTCCTATTCACCCCCTCTAGGACATATAGCTTGGCCTTTTCAAGTGGTATCAAAGCCTAATAGCTCCTTTTAATTCTTGGATTTAATTCCTGAGCTAACGATTTAAGCTATTTAAGATGTCAAATTTTGATAGCCTTTCAGTCACAAGGCCTCCACCCTTTGATGGCTCCAACTATGCTTATTGGAAAGCCAGAATGAGGATCTTCCTCAAATTAATGGATGAAAATGTGTGGCAAGCCACAGTGACTGAATGGAATCCTCCTATCATGGAAGTTACTGGGGTTAATGGTTCAAAGTCTATGAAAACCACACCATATTACCAATGGACCACCCTTCAGAAAAGTGAGAGTAGTGCAAATGCTAAAGCACTAAATGCAATTACTTGCGCACTATCACCGGATGAGTTCAAAAGAATCATTTCTTGTACCGCAAAGCAAGCTTGGGATACATTAGAAATGACACACGAGGGTACTACAATTGTCAAAAATCTAAAGTCCAACTCCTCACAACCAGATTTGAAGAAATTCATATGGAGGAAAATGAGATGTTTATGGACTTTTACACTAGATTGAATGACATTGTAAACTCAATGTGGGGTCTTGGCGATAAAATCCCAGAAAGTAAAGTATGTGCAAAAATATTACGCTCACTTCCTGAACGGTTCAATTCTAAAGTAACCGCAATCCTAGAACTTCGTGATACTGATAATATGAGGGTTGACGAACTAGTTGGTTCTCTACAAACCTACGAGTTAAACTTTAAAGCTCCTAAAGGTAAATCTATCGCCTAAAATCTTCTAAATGTAATTCGGAAGAAAATTCTGATTCAGAAGATGATATGGCTCTTTTGGCTAAAAAATTTTATAAGATTTTCAAAAGCAAGAAAAGGGTTGATTTTCAAAAATCAAATGACAAAAGAAGTTTAGACCCAAATCTCGAAAATCTTTGAAAGATAGTCAATGTTACAACTGTCTAGAATATGGGCACTTAGCAAATAGATGTCCTAAAAGGGACAAACCCAAGAAGAAGGGTATGTTGGCTACATGGGATGAATCATCGGATTCTGAAGGTTCTTCTGAATCAGAAGATTCTGAAACTGAGTCGGGCAATGAGGTTAAAGCTCTTATGACTCTAGCCAAATTCACATTTTCAAATAATGACTCTACAAGTGAAGAAAATCTCAATAGTGAATGTGAAAATGAAGATGATCTTCAAGATGCTTACAATGCCCTATATAAGGAAAGTTGTAAAATTGTCAAACTTAAACATCAAAAACACAAGTTATCTAAACTCAAAAATAGTTTTGAATCGATAGTCTTAGAAAAATCACAAAATTCAGATAATTTTGAAAAATCAAAATGCGAATTGGAATTTAAAAACTCTCAAATTTTTGATTTAAAATCTGAAATTGAGAAACTTAAAACTGAAGTATACTCTCTTGAGTTTAAAGGACACATGGAAATATGCCCAAGGTGATCCAAAGTTAGAAAAATTGTTATCCGGATCAAGAAAATGTGGCGATCGCTCCGGTTTGGGCTATGATAAAAATCAACATCCTAAACAAAAGTATACTCCTCCTTGTTTTTTTTAAGGATAGTCCTCAATGTCAATAGGTAAAAGTACTTTTCAAGATTTTTCTAAAAATTCAAAAACTTTTCAAAAACCTAGAAACACCCATGTCAACTTTAATCCGAATCGAAATCCACTAGCTGAAAAGATAGTTGATTTACTCAAGGAGCTATTAAAATCTAACTCTATAGGTCATTCCTACAAATATACACAAAAGAAGACCAACTATGTTCCTAAACCCAAAACGATTATGAAATGGGTTCCTAAAGTCACCGCTTGGTTGCTCACACGCTTTCAAAGCAACAAGTCATTCAAAGTGGTACCTAGCGGTGGATGCTCCAGGCATATGACAGGTGACAAAGCCTTATTCACCGATCGAAAGATATGACTGATGGTTCATCACATTTGGTGATGGAAGCAAGCTGCAAGATTTTAGGCCAAGGTGCGGTTCAACTTTTTAATCTTCCGGTGTTTAAAAATGTTTTATATGTTGAAGGCCTAAAGCACAACTTGCTTAGTATATCACAAATATGTGATAATAACCATAATGTTCGGTTTTCTAATCAAAGCGTGAGATATTAAATAATAAGGGTTATGTAATATTAACTGGACGTAGAACGTCTGAAAATTGCTATATTATTAGCGAATCCAGCTCATCTAATTAAACATGTTACATGGTCCATACAGACGAGACGGATTTATGGCACAAACGTCTTGGACATGTACATTATCGAAATCTATATCGATTGAGCAAACGAGAACTTGTAAGAGGTTTACCCAAACTTCAGAAATTAGATAAAATATGTGGTGAATGCCAGATAGGCAAACAAACAAAGAACTCACACAAAAAGGTGAATTCAAATACCACATCAAGACCACTCGAACTTCTCCACATGGATCCGATAGGACCTACCAGAACAGAAAGTCATGGTGGGAAAAAGTATATCCTAGTAATAGTTGATGACTTTACCAGATTCACTTGGGTAGTCTTCTTAAGGGATAAATCTGAAACCCTTGAAGAAGTAAGAAAAGTTCTCAAAAGGATTCAAACTGAAAAATCCTCTCAAATCAGTAAGATTCGTAGTGATCATGGATCTGAATTTGAGAATAGCAATTTTGAGAAGTTCTGTACCGACCAAGGAATATTACATGAATTCTCTGCTCCCAAAACTCCTCAACAAAATGGAATTGTAGAAAGGAAGAATAGGGTGCTTCAAGAAAAGGCTAATGTCATGTTGAATAGCATGAAGCTCTCTAAAAATCTTTGGGCTGAAGCAGTCAACACAGCTTGCTATATTATTAACCGAGTCTACACAAAAAAGATAATAATAAGACGGCTTACGAATTGTGGTTCAATAAAAAGCCTACTGTTAAATACTTTCGAGTTTTTGGCAGCAAGTGCTATATTTTACGTGATCGTGAAAATTTGGGAAAGTTCGATACGAAGAGTGATGAAGGTATTTTTCTAGGATACTCTTTAAACAGTCGAGCTTATAGGGTCTGAACAAAAGGACTGGTGTGATTCAAGAATCCATCAATGTTGTCATTGATGATCATTTAAACACACCAACTTCTAATTCAGATAATGATGAAGTACTAATCATTGATAAACCCGATACTTCATCAAATCAAACTGATTCTGATTGAGGACTTTTTAAGATCATCCAACTACACAACTTCTTGGAAACCCTCTCACCGGTGTTTGCACCCGTAGACATCTTGTGTTTATATGGAATTATGTATGTTGTACATCCCAAATTGTACCATCTAACGTAAAAGAAGCGCTCACTGATGAGAAACCGGATTGTTGCGATGCAAGATGAACTCAACCAATTCATAAAAAATGATGTTTGGTATCTCGTACCAAGACCTAAAGATAAACACATCATTGGAACAAAATGGATTTTCAAAAATAAGTCTGATGAATGTGGAAATATAATTAGAAACAAGGCTAGACTGGTGGTACAAGGTTATACTCAAATTGAAGGGATTGATTTCGATGAAACCTTTGCACCGATAGCACGTCTTGAATCTATCAGACTATTTATATCCATTGCATGTTTTAAAAAGATAAAGATCTATCAAATGGATGTGAAAAGTGCTTTTCTAAATGGCGATTTACATGAAGAAGTCTATGTTGAACAACCAATGGGATTTGAAGATTCCAAAAATATTGATCATGTGTATCGGCTTAAAAAGGCACTTTATGGATTAAAACAAGCACCTAGGGCATGGTATGAGAAACTAACGAAATTTCTTTTAACTCATAATTTTCAAATGGGATCTATTGATAAAACTCTGTTTGTTAAAAAACAAAATGATCATATCTTAATGGTACAGATTTATGTTGATGATATCATTTATGGATCAACTTGTACTGACTTGACTACTGAGTTTGCAGATTTGATGAAATCACAGTTTGAAATGAGCATGGTTGGGGAATTGACTTATTTCCTTGGATTACAAGTAAAGCAACAATCAAGGAATATTCATTTCTCAATCTAAGTATGCCTTGAATCTAATCAAGAGATTTGGATTTGAGAATGGTAAGAATTTCGATACTCCTATGAGTACTACCCGAAACTATCAAAAGACTCTAATGGTAAAAATGTTGACTCAAAACTTTATCGGAGTATGATTGGTAGTTTGTTATATCTAAGCTAGTAGACCGATATTTCTCTAAGTGTTGGTATTTGCGCAAGATATCAATCGATCCAAAAGAATCTCATTTGATTGCTGTTGTCAAGCGGATTATTAGATATGTCGCAAATACTGGTTAATCTCGGTCTCGGTATCCTCATGAAACCAATGTTCAATTAGTTGGGTACTCGCTGACTGGGCCGGTAATCTAGATGATAGAAAATCAACCGGTGGTGGTTGTTTTTCATTGGAAATTGTTTAGTTTCTGGTTTAGTAAGAAACAAAATTCTATATCACTTTCAATAGTTGAAGCTGAATATATTGATTGGTAATGCGTGTACACAGTTTGTTTGGATGCAAAGAATGCTAAGTGATTATGGAATTAAACAGATTCTATGTTATTACATTGTGATAATTCGAGTGCGATAAATATTTCAAAAATCCTATTCGACATTCTCGTACTAAGCATATTGACATTAGATTTCATTATATAAGGGAATTAGTAGAAGAAAAGTTATATCTCTAGAATATATTCCTACCGAAGATCAACGAGCTGACATTTTCACAAAACCTCTTGATAAAAGCAAGTTCAAAAAGATGAAATTTGATCTTGGCATGTGCATTTTAAATTGATAATTTATGCCTTCTTGTATATTATTGTATATATTTGCTAGATTAAATTTCAATTTTTGTGTAAATTGCAAGATATTGAATTTTGGGGTTTTACGACCCGATCGTGAGTATACACGACCCGATCGTACTACGACCGTCGTAGATACCCACGACGATCGTGGAGCACGGTTTCACTTCATTTATGGTTCGTATTATCCATGCTATCTCAAATGGTACTCGATTTGTTTGCCTTCCTTAATCTGTCATTTCATTCTTGATTTCGACTCCATCCTGGTCATAGTGACATTCCATTTACATACTTTATGATTGTATTGGTTACTCATATGATAGTCGATATGCCCGTTGATGAAGCACCAATCCATCATCGATCTTCAACAATACAAATATTAATAAGATGAAGTTGGATCTGCTCCCGAACAAGGTGGTGGTGTTGATGGTGGTCTTGAAGAAGGTGGTGTTGATATTAATATGGATGATATTTTTGAGGAACTGGATTCGACTCTGCTAATGATCCAGATTTTGTACCATCGATGTTGATGCACGTTTGAGTGCATTAGAAGATAAAGTTGAGAATATTAATGTTAAGTTGGAGAACATGTCTATTGCTCATGATTTGCAATTCAAATACATGCGCAAATATCTTAGGCGCTTGAACAAAGGCATGCACCAACTTGATCCTTCTATTCCTGCTCCATCTTCAAGTTCTAATTCCGACTAGTTTCTATGAGACTTTTGGTATGTAATAACTTTATTACTTTGCTCTTGTTTGATTGAGTTTGAGTTGGATTCTATGCTGTTGGATGTTTGTTCTTAATGTAATATTTATGCTGGATATATGTGATGCTATCTTGAGTATCTCTATGACTCTTTTGCTATACTCTATTTCCTCCTCATGTTTACTCTCATTCCTTTATTTAGTTCTCCTTTGTCATCTTGTGACAAAAAGGGGAGAATGGTTTGTTGTTAATGTGATTGTGAGAGGAGTAGCATTGGTTATGTTACTCGGGGAGTGGGGTGTCAAGAAGAATATATGTTTGATCTTGTTTCTTGTTGAATGTTGAAACCGGTTGAATGTTAAATGTTGATTTGCATGTATTAACCAGTTGTTTTACTTTGTTTGGTTATGTGTTTTGTCACTAATTTGACAAAGGGGAGATTGTAAGTGCTATACTTTATATCCTGTTTGTTGTCAAATTTGTGATGCCAAAATCATGTTATGTTATATATAACTGCTTAAGTGAAGCTCTCTCAAGGATCAACATTCATGACTTCATGAACAAACCAAGCTCACATCAAGCAAAGCTCTCAAGTACAAGACTCAGGATCTTGAATGAAAGAACTGATCACAAGACAAGACTCTTGAATGCAAGAACCGCTCACAAGACTCAAGCTGAAAAGAAAAAGAAAGTCCAAGGCAAGACTCAAGCTGAACTCAAGACTCAAGCTGAAACTCAAGCCACTTTCATGATTGAGCTACTTCAAGGTTTAGTCTACATCAAGACTTCAAGGCTCATTCTTCATGGTCTCTTGTTTCAATGTCCATACTTCATGATTGAGGTTTGTTTGACCATAGGATGACCTTAGAAGTAGGTCATTTCGGATACATAAACCGAATGTTATTTTACATGTGATTGGTCTGTTCTTCGACTAGTCTTAGGTCTCGTCCTTCGACTAGTCCTAGACTTGCTTCGACCGTCTAAGAAAATCCTCGACCGATCGTAAGTTTGTTACAAATTACGGATAAAATCTATTAGCCTTCGACTAGTCCGAACTGCTCGACCGATCGTAGGAACAGTGTTTCGCATCTTCGACCGATCGTAGAATCTACGACTCAAGTCCAAATGTCTTTGCAGGACCTACGACTGGTCGAAGGAAACCTACGACCGTCGTAGGTGACCTACGACCGGTCGTAGGAGGGCTACGACCAGTCGTAGAACGGCCAAAGCATATCCCGCCGGATTTTTCAAATATCTGTTAGAGCTTCGACTAGTCGTAGAGCACTCTAGACCAGTCGAAGACCTGATCTTTTCACTTATAAATAGAGCACGAATCTCCGAAGAAATCATCGATTTAATTATAGTATTCAAGCCAATCTTCGTCGAACTTCTGAGAGATAATTCTGCGCTCCATTTAAGCTAAGTGTGCTTATTTAATATCTTCTTTCCTTAGCTTTATTTTAATTGATTTTGTTTCTTATATTCCAATCTGATTTGAAAAGAGGAATTGTTATTCCCTTTCTTTGGAATCAAAATCAATTAAGGCAAGCTGTTTGGTTTAATTTAAAATCAATTAGAACTAGAACCATTGTAATCAGTCTTGGACATTGAACTTGGACATTCAATCATCTACTTTGATTTGGTTCTACCGGCCGCTACAACGAAGAAGATATTCGTATTTTACATATTGTAAATTCCTTTCTATTATTTTGGTTTCTTTCAAGATTTGCGAAAAATCTTGTTATATTGGTTATCCGAGGAAAGCCAGGAAAACTCGAAGTGGGGGTTTTTAATTGTGTAAGCCCACATACAAAGACACAATTGTAAGGGTTTTGGGTGAACCTGGGAAAACCTATCTTTAGTGAACGCTAATATCCCTTGTGTGAGGATATTAGGAGTGGAGTAGCTTTTTGTGGGTGTTGGATAACAGTTGGTGAACACACAGGCGAACCACTATAAATCCTTTGAGTTGTGGTTGATTGATTTATTCTTTTAATTGTTTTTATTCTTTTTGTGGGATGTATGTATGGTGGTGAATGTTGTAATTATTTCAAGCTTTGTGAGAATGTTGTAATAGCTTAGAATTTACTTTCTGCTATTCCTTTATAAGTTTGTTTTTCAATTTCATTTTGAAAGTTGTTCCAGCAAGGTTGCCCTGCCATTTTTATGGTGTATGGCTGTCCCTAGAACAATACATCTTTAATTACAAGTTATTTCAATTCAGTTCATATTTGTTTTTGTATTCCTCTTCGATTTGAGACTTGATACAAAGACCTTTCTAGAAATAAGGTTGTCCTACCATAAACTCTGTTTTTGGTATAAGGTTGTCCTTAGAATAACGTTTGTATCAACCTCTCAAGATCTGAATTTTGAGGTTGTTTTTCTTTCCTGCATTATTATTTAATTTGGCTATCATTTTCTTTATTATTCCGCTGTTATAAGTTTTTATTTGGCATTGTCCTATTCACCCCCTCTAGGACATATAGCTTGGTCCTAGAGGGGGGGTGAATAGGACTGCCAAATTAAAACTTTAACAGCGGAATTTAAATGAATAAAGGAAAGATAACACTTTAAACAAATCACAATACAGAAATGTAAAGCAACCTCAAAATTCTAGTCTTGAGAGGTTGATACAAATGTAGTTCTAAGGACAACCTTGCACCATAAAAACCAAGGGTTTATGGCATGACAACCTTACTAGAACAGTTTAAGTATCAATATCTCAAACTGAAGAGGAATAAAAGTAAATAGCAAGAATGGAAGTCTAAACTATTACAACATTCTCCACGATGCTTAAAATGTAAATATTACAACATTCACATCCACACATACATCCCACAAACTTGAATGATAAAAGATATAGAAAATAATTCATACATCCACAAAACACAAAGGTTATAGTGGTTTGCCTGTGTGTTCAACAACTGTTAAACAACCGCCACACAGCTTACTACTCCACTCCTAATATCCTCACACAGGGGATATTAGCGTTCACTATGAAAATAGGTTTCTCAGGTTCACCTAAAACCCTCACAATTGTGTCTTTCAAATGAGCTTACACAATTCAAAAACCCCACACTCTGAGTTTTCTGGCTCTTCTTAGATAACCAACACAATGAGATTTTTCTTGCTTAATCTCAAAAGAAACTAAAATCATATAAGATTTACACAAATGTAAAATACTTGGATTTCTCCTCTTGTAGCAGCCCGGAAGAACCAAATCAGAGTAGAAGTTTGAATATAGAAGTTCAATGTCCAATACTCACTTAAGAAATGGTTCTAAGTTCTAATTGATTTTAAATTAAATCAAGTTGGGCTGGCTCTATTTGATTTTGATTCGAAGAAGTTGAATATCCCAATTCCTCTTTCAAATCAGATTGGAATGCAGAAACAAAATCAAATATAAAAAGCTAACAAAAGAGAATTTTAAATATGCATAATGTAGCTTAAAAAGAACACAAACTTATCTCTCAGAGTGATGCCTTGATGAAAGTCATGCTCTATTTATAGTTGCAGAAATTGCATCTATGACTGGTCTTGTGGACACTATGACGGTCGTAGGACTAACAACATTTTAAAATTTTGAGCGCGATCGGATAAAACCGTTCCATGACTGGTCGTAGGCCTTGCATGACCGGTCGTGGGTCCTCCACGACTGGTCGTGGGAAATCAGAATTCATTGCTGTAGTTTGAGTCGTAACTGTAGGACTGGTCGTGAACGACTCGTCACTGTTCACACGACTGGTCGAGCAGACTGTAGGATTGGTCGTAGCTCAACTAAAAAATTTTAAAAATTTATAACAACTTGGGACTGGTCTTGGAATTTCTTGGACTGGTCGAGTCAGTTCTAAGACTAGTTGAACAAAGTCCAGGACTAGTCTTAGAACAGACCAAACACTTATAAAATGAAGCAATTGACTTATGTATACAAAATGACCTACCCTCAGGTCAATCTAAGGTCATTCATACCTTAAATGTGAAGTATGGACATTGAGTCTTCATTTCTTCAGATGTTGATTGACCTTTGAAGATTTTGAAACTTGATATCTCTATACTTGATGTAGCTTGAATATAAGATCTTCTAAAGGTTGGATTTGAATTATACTTCATCTTGTACTTTATTTGTACTTTAGTCTTGAGTTGTACTTGATCTTGAGTTGTACTTGAGTCTTGAACAAGAACTTGTCTTTTGATGAAGCTCTTGTAGCTCTTGAAATACTCTGGACTTTGAAGCTTACAGGAGTGGACAATGTACTTGACCTTGCATGTCTTACAGTAGAGCTTCATTCTTAACTTGAAGCATTGTGATGCAGTGCCCAGAACATATAAATAATCTTATGCTACACAAGACACAGAAAGTGTTTTTGGCACCACAAAATTTGACAAAACAAAGGAACAATCAACCATAGCACTTACAAGGTTCCGATCCTGGGATCCCACAAGGAGGATTTCCATAACCGTATAACCATCTCCAATACGAGCATACCCAAGATCACAATAAGTAAATCTCGAAAATAACAAAAGGGACACATCACAAAATCCACTATATTTTGAACTTTTACAGGTACATAGCTGAAAAGAAATACATCTGATAGCAAGAGAAGGAGGAAGAAGATCTGCAACACTGGGGGTCCTCGGCTCAACTCTAATCTAAGCTCTGCCGCTACGATTCTGACCTATGATCTCCTGCACGCATCAATCATGCATAAGCTTATAGAAGCTTAGAGGGTGGTGAAGGTGTGTGATGATAGTGCACAGAAGAATAATAGGAGATACAGGAAGGGAAAATATGATCAATGACAATATCGCTAGCCTTACAGAGGCTTTTCATGAATACAATGCAATAAGTACTAGGTGCCATACCAAGGCGATGCATAAAGGGGCTTATACAGCCGATGTGAATGCAATGCAAAGTGATGCCAGTGCTCATATCCAAATCTACATATCAAGTACATTTCTAATCTTAAGGAAATCACCAGGGTCCAGTACACTGCTGGATGACTGCCGCTCTCCAAACTTGCATAGTCAAACGAGCGTAGGAGACCTCACTACCCGCCTGTGGACAACCAATCACCAACAAGGTTCGACGGCAGTGGACCCATTTATGAGCTGGTCAGACTTAACCTAGTAATGCCTTCTTATACTAAGGGGTAAGGCCACACCCTTACCCAACTGACTACACGACAGTGGGAGCCACAGCTTAACGGTATAAGGCCCTCGTGCGCTCATAATTTTCACTTGGTCATGGCGTTAGGGTAGAGCCTTGGTACCATAGAAGTTTTGAAAATTTCACCCATGGGCATCCTATGCACCCTATATACTCAAGTAACATTTTTGGTGTCCATACATACGGTCATCCACAAATGTCCCTGTGGAGGCAAGGCCCTGATGAAGCAAGGGCGGTATCATCATGAAATGCGATGCTATTAGATGAGTCACGCATATAGATCATGCACTAGCTTCAAGCACTCGATGTGCACAAGGGGAGAAACTCCATCCCTTTATCATATCATGCTAATGACCACACACAATGCAATCCATTCACGCAGATGATGCATATGGGTCATAATGGTATAAGTGCTCTACTCGGCGACGATGATGTGAGACATATTCCTCCTTCCCAAGACAAGGTCTAGATACATAGACATGTACTTTAAGGAGAAGTTCTCTAGTGGGGGCCTAATACTTTGGGGTAGCCCACAAGCTAAGAGGATCATAAGGGCCTAAGGAAGAAGCGGTCCTAATCAAGGGTCCAAGGTGGGCCTTCAACCACCTATAAGAACCTTATAGGCATACCTTAGGGCCACCAAGGAGGACATTCAACCTCAACTGGGTCTCAAAAGGTAGCCTGCTACATACAAGTATATAAAGCAAGGCCTAAGGCCTAAGCAATCCATGGCCTAGTGGGCTATACACTAAGCCCATCACTTAGGCAACATGGTGGGCCCTTAAGTAAGGTTGGGCTCAACCATAAAGATCATGAGACTACTCATTGTGGTAGGCCTAATGGGCAGCCCGCTATTCCATCCATAAGGACAATTCTTATATTTAAAACAAGTGAGTTGGGCCTCTCATCTAGGCCCAAGTATGGGGTTAATTTAATGGGCAACCAAGGGCCTAACTACTTGAGTGTTTTGGCCCATAAAACCCATCACAATGGTGTATTAACTATAGGCCCAAAGGTCAGGAGCCTATCCAAAAAGTTCAGGACAATGGGCCTAGGAAACCTAATAAATAACTATGAATATAGGTCCAATAAAAACCCAATTGGAATGGGCCTTAAGAGTGCACTAATTAAGCCCAAAATCTGATTAGAAATGAGGTAAGATATGTATATTAATATTCCTCAAATCTGGTGGGCCATACTACCCCAAAAACATACATTTATGGGCAGCCACTTCGGGCCTAGTGCTGAAACTCCAACCCACCCACTATCTGTGCTTGCTGAAAATTCAATAATAATTAATTTATATACTTATTTTAATCCCTGGTGACTCACACATGTCACAGAGGGTCCCAACAGATGAAAGGAGTAGATAAGACACATTTATCAAGTGGGCCATGCTGCTGGACTGGACGTCCAGTAACAACCCAATGGGCCTGGGTGTCCCATGGTGGATGGTCCAAGGGGATGGGACGTCCCCTCTTAAAACACATCAAGGTCGGTCTCACATGTGGACATCCCACATGGGGGATGGGCCACACACACGGGGTCCATGAAGTGGAGGATGACATGGATAAAACATACATCATGGTGGGCCTTCGGAGGGTGGATGGTCAGCCCATGGCGGGACGCCAGCCTTGCTGGAACGTCCGGCTATGGGCTGCCATTCCAGTAGCCATTTCTCCATTTTTTTAGATAAAAGTGGTGGCCCACATCCCTAAGATGGGTCTCAACATGGTGGGCCACAAGATGGGACATTAGGAGATCAGAAACCATAGCAATTCATGGAGGAACTTCATGGACAGTAAGGTTGGGAATTAAAAATCTATTGTACAAATGTTGATGCCCATACAATGGACACTCCAAAAAGTGGGCCCAAACTTCACTTAGTAGGGGAGGAATGAATGTTGGATATTTTTTCCATAAAATACAGTAAGGTGAGGTCCACAAAAGTGGGCCACCACTTAGAAAATCAATCTAAAATTTGTGTTTTCCCCTCAATAGATAGGGCTGGACGATCCAGCAAGGTGGACCACCCACCCCCTATGGGCCACATTTTTGGGTGCCATTGCATGGACCATCTGAGGTGTGATCCATCACGCTTCAAGGTGGGTCTACTCCTCCAAGAAATGCCCAAGAAATCAGGGAGAAAGGTCCCACAAATGGGGCCTACATGCCAAACATTCCAGCAACATAACAAAAATTCTAGCAATATGGATAGCAACATGTTACTGTCTAAACCAACCCAAAAGATAATTAAAAGGGAAATAAATAACCAATTACTTAAGGTGGGGTCTACCTAGATGGGTCACACAACTCTCAGATCTAAGCCCCTTCCAAGATCAACCATAAAATCAAGCCCAAAGGCTGTCCAAAACATGCCAACAACATGAGGCAACAAGGTTGGGCCTGAATGTCCAACCACTTGGGCCTGGTTGCATGGCATATCAAGTGGGCCACACATACATCAGATCTACTACAAGAAAAAAAGATGGAGAAGGAACACAATCCGGCCATGGGGGTAGGGCTCCGCCACTAATGAGCCCTCCCAAGAATGATCTCACCCATACATCTATATTGATTTACACTTACAACCACAAATCTAACACATGCATGGTCTATATTTACAATGAATGGTTGGGATGCCATCCCAACATGATGTTAAGGTCTAGATGACCTTAGTATGTTATAGATCATGAGATACATCATGATGGGGTCCATGGAGAATGGACCCATCATGGAACATGATATGCCTGTAGGATGGGCCAAGGGGCCACATCCATAGGATCAAATGGGATCCCCACCATGGATTGGTGGGTCCCATATGATCCATTCATGAAGAAATAAGAAGATTAAGAGGTAGAAAGAAATCAACAAGTTAATAGTCACCCACATGCAAACCAAACTCTCAAACTTCCACACCATGTAGATCTTGGACCAATGAAGAGGTTTTGAAGGTTGAGATGAGTTTCTAATGGTGGGATTGGAGGAATTTTAGAGCTTTGAGGGCTAGAGAAATGGGAGATTTTGAGACGTTGGCAGAGGGATTTTTACTAGCATGGAGAGAAAATGAGAAGGAGAGAGAGAGAGGGAGGGATTTTCTAGCAATGTAATATATGTTTGTAAGAAAAGGCAATGATTGCCCATGGGAGGAGAAACCAATATTTGTAGAATAGGGTAGGCTTTGTGTAGTGTGTGTGGGGTGGGTGGTGTTAACTATGGAATTTTTTGTGTGGTATGTGTAGTGTGCTTTGGAACTTGTGCCAAGGGTGGGGTCACATGCATCATATCTAAGTGGGCCACACAATTAAGGGTCATACAATGAAATGTTCATAACTTTTGATCTATATATCGGATGGATGCACAAGACACGTCGCCGGAACCACAACGACATTGCAAACAAGATGGCATAAGGATGACCACAAATACTATCTGAGGGTCTTACAGTGGCCCACGACCATGTCCAGACCGCTGGACGGTCTGGATAAAACATATGGATAACGTTGATAAAACACATGCACCATGGTGTAACCCACTGTCCAACAATTTGGATGGTACAGATATAATAAATAAATCATGATGGGTCCACATCATCGTGGCCCACCACTTAGATCAAACAATACTTGTGTTTTTTTAACTTCATCCAGGCCATTCAGGAAGGACGGTATGGATAATACATCATGGTGGGTTTCCCCCGTCCGTGGTGTGGATCTAAACCATCCTTCAAGGTGGGCTGCAATAGGAAAAATAAAGAGAGAGGGAGAGAGAGATAGAGATAGAATTGGTGTGCGATGGAGGGCTCTGCCACTATGAGCCCTCCCTTCCATGTATTACAACATGTACATCAAGTGGTCCCAATACATGTGGGCCCACCAATAAAAATTAATGATGGAAATGCTAATATCACCCACTTATATCACTCATTCTTTAGCTCCTTAGACTCCTTGGCTCCTAAGCTAGCTCTTTAAGGGTGGATGGTGAAGGTTGGATGACTAGGATGGGAGATTGGGTGATAGGGAGTGGGTCTTCTCTTGAGTTCTTCTCTCCTTAGAATTTTTTTTTCTCTTATAGAAGCTTGGGATGCAATGAGATGGAGAGAGAGGGTGATGGGATGAAAAGGATGGAAGAAATTGATGTTGTAAGAAAATGACATAGAGGGTATGGGTTTGGTTGAATTTTGGACGAGAGAGGGATGGGTGGAGAGACAGAGTAGACTTTGGGTAAGGCTTGTGTAAGAGAGGGATGGGTTATGTACTTGACTTGTGATTGATTGATTAATGTGATGGGCTATAGAGATTCTCTAAGAATTCGCAACGCGCGACATTTTCCTCGAAATAAACGTAGGCCCACAACTCCTGGCATAGGTATTGCATCGGTGCACGAGACATGGCATTGGAACCATGGTGACGACGCAGTCGCTAGGGTACAAGTTTTGAGTTAAGCTGATTCGGGTTGATAGGGTGTGACTCAGGGTCATGCACAAATGCTATCTACGCATCGTGGGTCGCCGGAATTTGACTAGGAGGACCGCAGAAGCTACAGAAATGTATGAACTATGATATAGGCCTTACATAACTGATCCACCGTATCTGTTAACCATGTATGATCATGCCTGTTTGAACCTGAGGCACCCTACGCACTTACAGAGCCCACTGGTAACAACTATGATGCGATCCACAAGTCTCAGGAGCCGGGCATGGTGGAATGAGACACTATACTCGAGCTGTCAGCCTACATTGGGGTGACTAGCCCCCCTGTAGTGTCTGTGAGCAAACCAAATTTACAATGCCACCTTTCGTATGAGTTTTCTGGGAGTGACGTACCCAAACAGATCAAGGATTATAGGCCGCCACGGCCGCTTGGACCTCACGATCAGGATATGGTATTGACTTTGTTAGGGTGTCCCAGTTTCCCCAAACTTGTAGGATGAATGGACATAACTAAACACTTGGCTAACATATTCATGATCACATTGCATTAGTTAGGTTGGCGACTTGGCAGTCGAGGTCGCATTGAGGGAGTGTTGGACATATGCGAGCGTTTAGATGGTGTCGTTTGAAGGAGTGTTGGATGGTGAGGGCATGCATTATATCAGAACACCATGCATGAGCATTAATAAGAGTAACTAGAAATTATATGCTTATATGCTTTTCATTAATTGCACCTGTGGAATTGATAACTTATGTAACTTATTACTAATGGAACACTGAGTTGATCACTCACTCCCACTCTGGGACGGTGTTTTAAAACAATAACCAGACCCTATCATAAATTCAAGTGTCATAGAGCTCGACGCGTTGGATGGGGTGAATGTAGACGAGGAGGAGCTCTCCTAGTTTTAGCTTTTGGGCGGATCACCATAGACCGTCCTAAGACTAATGATGGGGCCTTAGGGCAAGGGGACTTTTGCACGTCTTTTAAACCATACATTTTGTTAGGACGTGGTCCCATACATCCATACGTACTACCTCATTTTGTTAGACATACATTATATTAGTTGTACTTAAATTCAGTAATTTAGTCATGTTTTATGTCACATGATCCATTTAATTTCCCAATTGCTCATGTATCAATCAGGTTATACCCAAATTTGACAATCAGTAAGGCATAAGCAGCACTCAGGAATTCTGGAGTCGAGCACTACTCGACCCCCGAAATTCAGGGCGTTACAATACCGTTCCACATGAGGGTGGTCCATCCAGTTAGAGTCTAGTTTAGTGATGCACAATATAGGTTTTGCCCAATGACATTAGGTACCTTTTTTAGATGCCCTAGCACATCTAGTTTGATCCATCTTTGTATATCATTAGATCAGATGTTTCGTGATGTGTGTGCGTGTGTTTGTTTCTTTTAGGGATATTTTGGTTTTGGATATTTATGCCCATGTTGGGCTTGTGAGCTTTTGGATGATAATTTTTGGATATTCGTGCCATTCTTAGGCAATTCATTTCATATGATATATGCATGGCATGCTTTGATAAATCTCACATAATTCTTGTCCTTCATTCTATTACTTCAAATTATATGATTATTGTATCTATCTTCCAATATGTTTGATTGATTCTCCAACTTTCAGTCCTTTTGGCATACTCTCTATGTTTACTAACCCTTTTACAATGACTGACAAAAAGGGGGATAGCCACATACTCCCACCATTGTGTGTTTGCTATTGTTCTTCTCACTAATGACAATGCATGAAGATAGGGGGAGCAACAAAACTCAAATCAACAGCTTAAGCATCAAGACCTTTATATGAATATGTTCTTAGTCGAGTTGTACCAATGAAAATCTCTGTAAAATCTATGTTGTTTATAACACCTAGGGTTGTTAGGTGTGTTTTTGTCACGTAATTGACAAAGGGGGAGACTGAGAGTGCCCTGATTTGTCAATATACGTGAGTGTTGAGTTTATCTGTCAAGAGAGCCCAAAGTAAAGATTACAAGACCAAAGACTCAACTAGCCTGAAGAAGTTCAAGTGTTCACAAAGGTAAACAAGCCTCACTTCCCTAACCTAACCCTTAAGGTATATGACCCCTCTAATAAAGAACCTAATCTTACCCACAAAATGTGTTTTCAAAACCTTTGGTAAGCTTAGTTTAGTGTATTTCTAGGGTTGGTGGAAAGATAAACCAAATATGCAAAATTCATATCCTGTGGATTGTATCGAAGTGCAATCGAGGATGTTTTCAATGGAATCGAACTATGTTCAATAACATTGAAAATCTAAGCCTAATACTCTAGTAAACAAATTGAATATATGCTAGTTATTACCGATTGCATCGAAGGAAATTCAATGGCATTGAAACTTATGTTTCGATGACATCGAACTGACTTCGATTGCATCGACCTTGGGCTACTTACCTCCATTTCTGAAATACTCTCAGTATTCCTCAATGTAATCAAACCTCTTTCGATAGCATCAAGAGTAAGTTATCGATGGCATCGAAGTTCATTCGATCGCATCGATAAAAGGACCAGTTTGTCTAGCAAGCCTTCTTAGAAAATCCTATATCTCAATTGCATCAAACCCTCTACAATGGAATCGAAATTCAAAATTCAATAGTATTGAAACACCTTTCGATTGAATCAAAATACTCACCAAACTGTCCAGTAAGCTTCCATTGGAAAATTATTTTATTCTCGATGACATCAATCTACAATCGATGACATCCTCGATGGCATCGAAATCAGGCTCATTTAGTCCAATGACCAAGTGCCATTTTCCGATGGCATCGAGCCATCTCTCGATAACATCGACGGGCCCTTTGATGGCATCGAAGGATGATCGATGACATTAGACATAATCTATCTTGCACTTATTTGAAAAACATAACTGCAGAGAGTCGATGCGATCGAAGACAAGATCAAAGAAAGGTTCGATGACATCGGAGGAAACTTTGATGTCATCGAAGACCTCTTGATAGCATCGACAATGATAGATTGCTGCCTGTTTTTTTTATTGTTAGGATTCAACTCTATATAAACACTTAGGTTGCTTCTTGGACTTTTGAGCTTAAATTGAAGAGAGTTTTGATAGAGTAATCAATATAGAAAATACCCTCATCCTTAATCTCTCTTTCCCATATGAGTTCATCATTCAATCCATTACTCAAGCATTTATTGATCTATTCAATAACTTGGATTGAACTATGAACTCCAACATTCATTGATCTTCTAGCAACATTATTTGTAGGTAAATCATTATGCTTGGATCCTTGAATGTTAATCCCATGGGAGTCTTCTCTAAAAAATTAATGTATATAATTCATTAGAGAAGATCAAACTAAACCCTAAACCCAACAACCTCAAACAGACGATTGAGAGCATCTACAAATAGTTACGGTTCAAGGGATCTGAAGACTCTTCATCAATAAGGAAGATTATCTTTAGAATGTTAAAAAGGGGCTCACTCACTTATTTGTAAGTATAAAGAGTCCATCGAGTCTAAACCCCCTTCTTTGTGTAAGATAGGGTTTCAGAGTTTGAGTTGACAAACTCGCCAAGTCCTTTGGAAGGCCTCTAATGGGAGAATATGTTGTATGTCTTGGTGTAGGATACATTGCTTTATGTAGGCATGTGTGTTTGCCTTGTGTAGGCATAGTGAGTTGCTTTGTGTAGGCACTTAAGGATGTCTTGTGTAGGCTCCTTAGTTAACCTTGTGTTGGTTGTGAAGGTTCATGGTAAATCTGATGTAAAACCATTGGATAATGAAATCCGGTATACTCTAGGACAGAGTGTGTCACCTAGAGTGGAGTAGGCAAGTATCCGAATTACTATACATGCCTTGTTTGGAATTGTGATTTATACATCTGCTTAATTTGTCACACCCCAAACTAGGAAGCCAGGCTCACAGAATTCCCGATCACCGAATCTAGTGCCGACAACCTCCGTAGTACCCCATTCTCGACTTCTAGTACCCATACACTAGATTCCGATCCTAGGATTCTATAAGGAAGATTTTTTAATATACATTTATCTCGTAAGAAGCATGACCATAAGTTTACCCAAATCACAAAGGCAACATCATCATCACATATCCACTAATATAAATAGTTGAATACAGTGCTGAAAGGAAAATACATAAATATCAATAATCAAAGCTCTAAAAGATAGCTGCACGCTCTAAGCTCAACGCTGCTGCGACTTAATGCCACCTGCATGCATCTATTGTGTATAAGCTTATAGAAAGCTTGGAGGGTGGTGTAAGTGTGTGCGTAAGGTAAGTGCCAAGTATGTAATATCAGAGCAATGCGAAAACATGCTGGTAAGCCCATAAATACCATTAGCCTTATCCAGGCTATGCAATGCAAAAATATAATAAGCCAATATCATATACTGAGGAAGCAATATAGAACAACTATGTAATGCGGAGACATAGTAAGCCAAATATTATATACTGAGGATGCAATGCAATATGCGGTGCGAATGAAATGACCAAGCTGGAGTGTGAAGTTGGGATGAGAGTACGTAGTGTCGCAAGCTATGGGGTCCATCACAAGAGACTTCTATCCAAACCAGCCCCATACCTAAATTTGGATAGATAGATTCAATATGGTAAACTCCTGATCTTAGGTTAGTTGCGTGCCCCAACCGAAATCCTTGCCATTATGAAGGTACATATAACAATTAGTTGTGCACCACTAGCCTGAGTGGATAGTGAATGAATGAATGAATGAGTATAATGCTGAGTACGCAACTCCTGCTCAGTAAGTCCACATATCAGTACCGTACATCTCTGGGATCATCACCAGGGTTTAGTACACTCCACATTGGCTGCTGCCTCTCTAGCCACAAAAAGACCTCACTACTCACCTGCTAGTAGTATACCAATGCCTACCCGGCTCGTCGATAGCGGACCTATTTGGGAGCTAGTCAAACTCAGCCTAGCTTATAGCCCATCACTTAGGCGGATAAGGCCACACACCCTTCCAACCGACCACGACATAGTGGGAGACGCGGCTTACTAGTATTTGGCACTCGGGCGCTCATGTATATCCACTCGGTCTAGATGTTGGAGCATCTTCTGGCCATGGAGGTTTATAAACTTTCACCCACGAACATCCAACGTGCCTAGATGCTCGAACAAAACATTTCTGGTGTCCCATTTGGCCATCCACCACATGCCGGTGGAGGCCACAACCCTGATGTCGCTAGGGTGTACGGTGGTTATATCACAAAATGTGAGATGCATGAGCCATACCATCTAGTCATCCGTCAAACCTACGCATGCCGTGCGCTCATGTGGGGCAACTCCTTCTCTCAGGGAGTCTCATAATAATCCACCCAATGACATGTGCTATGATCAAACACTCCTTGTATCAAGCACATTTATGATGCGCATGGGCATGGATCGTGGAGTTATATTAAGCATGTTATATGATAATGATGTACTATCCTTATATCAAGGATGGGCCTAAACGGCCTACTCATATCAAGAATGGGCCTAAAGAGGCCTAAGGGAAGGTCACAATGTGGACACTTAAACATCATTGCCCATTAATGTGGACATTCAACTAACTTTGCTCCCTTATAGGGCCAAACATATAGTGGGGCCCACAGCTTCACATAAGGGCCTCATATACAACATAATGGGCCTCACATATCACAAAGGGCCGCATTACGTGGGCCTCAAATACATCAAGTGGGCCGCATCACATGGGCTTCATATACATCACAATGGGCCGCATCACATAGGCCCTACACATCGCAATGGGCCGCATACACATCGCAATGGGCTGCACACATGGGTCTAATATACATCACAATGGGCTGCTCACACGTGCCTAATATACATCACAATGGGCATCTCACATGGGCCTAATATACATCACAATGGGCCACTCACATGGGCCTAATATACATCACAATGGGCGCTCACACGGGCCTAATATACATTACAATGGGCCCCATCGCCTGGCCCTCAATTGCATCACAATGGACCTCATCACTTGGGCTTCATATACCACACATCGGGCCTCATCATATGGGCTACATATACATCACTTGGGCCTCATATACGGGCTGCATATACATCACAATGGGCCTCATTACATGGGCCGCGTATACATCACGATGGGCCTCAAATACAGGCTGCATATACATCACATTGGGCCTCAAATACAGGCCGCATATATATCACGATGGGCCTTAAATACGGGCTGCATATACATTACATTGGGCCTCAAATACGGGCTGCATATATATCACATTGGGCCTCAAATATGGGATACATATACATCACAATGGGCCTGTTGCCACTAGACCACATGGATGAAACATATCAGGTGGACCCCACTGCCACTAGACGGCGCAGATAGAATACATATGTTATGGTGGGGTCCGCATCTAGAAAATGGACGGATGACGCAGTTCAAACAAGTGCAGCATGGTGGGCCCATGTCAAGGAAATAGACGGATGGTATAGCTACAGAATACATACGATTAAGGTGGGCCTTACCGTCTGGACAGACGACTGGATATACAATGTATACATACAAGGTGGGCCCCACCCCCACACATGTAGCACGTGTGGGGTGGGTCCCACGCCCAGCCTAAGGGGACGGACGGCTTAGATAGCAAATACATCATGGTGTGCCCCACACTTGCACCATCTAGATGGCTGGACAGTGTAAATATAGAACATATACATCAAGGTGGGTCCCATCCCACACGTGCAGCACATGTGGGTGGGCCCCACATGCATCAAATGGATGGACGGTTTGGGATATAACATATACCTCGTGGTGAGATCCACCGTCCATGTGGCTGAACGATGGGGATCTCACACGCCTCATGGTGGGCCACAAAACTTGCTGACGTCGTACATTAGTTATATAGTTAGTGTGGGATACTCCAGCCAATCAGCTACCATACAAGGTGGGTCCTACATGGGCCCACCATATGATATTATATATATATATATATATATAAAATATTTTTTTTCAAAACTATAGTGTCCAGCGTCCAGGAACGCTGGACAGATGGCTTGGATGCAAAACACATCCGTTAGGTGGGTCCCACCATCCATGGATGGTGAGGATGGCATAAACATCAAGGTGGGTCCACGTAGTGGCCCACCATAGCTTTGAATAAAGCTAATATTTATGTTTTCCCTACATCTGCGCCTGTCCACACGGATAGGCAGCAAGCCCATCCACTGGACAATCCAGTAGGGTGGGCCATCTCGTGAATGGCGTAGATAAAATTCATAAATCATGGTGGGCCGCAAACAGGGGGAGAGAGAGAGAGAGAGAGAGAGAGAGAGAGAGAGAGAGAGAGAGAGAGAGAGAGACGGTGTGTGTGTAAGTGTTTTTGGCGCCGTTGCCGGGGACTGTTTCAGTCCAATTGGATTTAAGATTCTCTCTTATCATAATTCATAGTCTTAGGTTTTTTACTAACTTTCGGTTAAATTTTTTTTTTTTTTAGAAACTAACCTATTGCCTGTTTTGTAGGGACCTGACATAAACTACTAATTTGGTAATCTCTTTCCAAATTTTCTATTTTTTTTCTTTCTAATTTCTATTTTTAGAATTAAGGTTTTATTTTTTTAGAAAGTTTCTATTTCTAGGCTATTTTATTTTATTTTTAGAAATTTCCTATTTTCCAATTCTAGATTCTGATTCTTCTTTCAAGTAACTTTCTATTTTCTAGTTTTAGAAAATTTTTCCCTTTTTAGAAACTAACTTAGTTTTTATTTCTAAGATTACAAACTTTCTTTTTTTTTAGAAATTAACCGTTGCTTAGGATTTTTTTTTCCCAGCATCATTTTAGTAAATTTAATTTATTTTTGTTTTCTTTTTGTTTACAGGAATTAAGGAAGGAAGCTGCTAAATAACATTGTCTTCAAAAGGAGGAGCTCTCAAATCTTCAGACATTCATCATCTCCTTTTCTCGGGTTCTTCTTTCCAATTCTCGTTTACATAGCTTTCTCTTGTTTTTAGGAATTCATAACTTTTTCCTTTAGTTTTATTCATCTTAGGTTGCATCTTAGTTTAGTTTTCTTTCTTATATTAATAACATAGTTTATGCTAGGACGTAGATCTCTGAATATAGAACTAGCACCGTTTGATCCTGAGATTGAAAGAACAATTCGTGAAAGATTGAGAAATAATCCTGTTGAAATGGCGAATGAGACTGAAGTTAAAGCTCTCAAAGATTATTCAGCTCCTGTCCAATTTAATGCGCCTTCATGCATAGTGTTGCCAACCACTACGGCAGCACACTTTGAACTTAAACCTGGAGTCATACAATTGTTACCATCCTTTTATGGATTGGACAAGGAAGACCCATATCATCATGTGAAAGAATTCTTAAACATTTGCTCCACCTTTAAGTTCCAAAACTTCTCAGACGATTCGATTCGCCTACGCCTGTTTCCTTTTTCTTTGAAGGATAAGGCGAAAGCATGGTTGAATTCTCTAGAAGTTGGATCTATCACTACATGGGACCAACTGTCTAAGAAGTTCTTAAACAAGTTCTTCCCCGTTCACAAAACCAATGCCCTCCGTAGAGAAATTACTAACTTCACACAAAAAGAGGGCGAGCACTTTCATGAATGTTGGGAAAGATGGAAGGACTTGCTTCTTAAATGTCCTCACCATGGTTTTGAGAAGTGGCAACAAGTTCAATACTTCTATGACGGTCTGACACCACAGAACCGTCGCATGGTTGATGCCACCAGTGGAGGGTCATTCATGACCAAAAGTGATGTCGAAGCGTGGAACTTCTTTGAAACCTTGTGCGAAAATTCCCAGCAATGGGATTATTCAAATAGAGGTGACAGAAGTCCCCAACCACAAAAGAGAGGTGGTATATATGAGATAGGAGTCATGCCAGAGCTGAGCGCCAAGCTTGATGACCTGACAAAGAAAGTTGATGCTCTGGTATTAAATAGTGGACCACCACAAACAGCTCAAGTCGAGGCATATGCCACATGTTCTAGTCCTGCCCATCCTATGCAGTCTTGTCCATCTGGTGCAGCATTCCCAGAACTTCTCTCTGAACAAGTTCATGCTATGAACACTTTTCAAAAATTTGGGAATGATCCTTACTCGAACACATACAACCCAGGGTGGGCTAGACATCCAAATTTCTCTTGGGCAAAAGGACCACAACAAGGAGGACCATCTGGAAATCCTCCCATGCAACCGCACCTCCAAGTTGGCAGTCAACAACCTCAACAGTTTCCACAATATCAACAACTGCCTACACAATCAAGGAAACCATCTCTTGAGGATACACTCCATCTTTTCATGCAGAGTTCTCTCCAATTCCAAAAAGACACCCAACAAACCTTACTGGCCAACCAACAAAGCTTACATGCAAATGCACAATCCATTGCCAAGCTGGAAGTACAAATGGGTCAACTAGCTGCCACATTGAGTGAGAGAGAGAAGGGCAAGTTCCCTAGCCAACCTGAGGCTAATCCAAAGGGACAGTATGAGATTGGCTCTAATTCCAACCAAGGGCAATATCATGAACAGGCCAAATCAATCACTACCCTTAGGTCAGGCAAGCAGATTGATAACAGAATAGAGATGCCTGGGGATGAATCAAATTCTAAAACAGAAGATCAAGATGAAGCAGAGAGCCATACCAATGCATCCAAAGTCCAAAAGCTCTCTGACTCTCCAAGAGCCACTAATGTGCCACCTTATGTGCCCAAAGCACCCTTTCTTCAACGTCTGGCACCAATAAAGAAAAGAAATAACTTTGATGAAATCTTAGATGTGTTTCAAAAAGTGCAAGTCAACATCCCGTTGCTTGACGCTATCAAGTAAGTCCCGGCTTACGCTAAGTTTCTTAAAGATTTATGCACTCAAAAGCGTAAGCAGAATGTTCATAAGAAAGTCTTCCTTGCCGAGCAACTCAGCTCCATGATTCAACATAACACCCCTCCTAAATTTAGGGATCCAGGAGCTCCCACCATTTCTTGCGGCATAAGAGATCATAAGATCGGGAAGGCATTACTTGATTTAGGGGCGAGCGTCAATTTGTTACCATATTCGGTTTATGAGCAACTAGGACTTGGTGAGTTGAAACCGACTAAGGTAACATTACAACTAGCTGATAGATCTGTCAAGGTGCCCCGGGGTATTATTGAAGATGTGTTAATCCAGGTTGATAAATTTTATTTTCCAGTGGATTTCATAGTTATAGATACTCAGCCTGTCCAGAATCTTCATAGTCAGATCCCAGTCATTTTGGGTCGTCCATTTTTGGCCACATCTAATGCTATTATCAATTGCAGGAATGGAGTTATGAAATTGTCCTTTGGTAACATGAATATTAAACTCAATGTTTTTAATGCAGGACAACAACCCTCAGATTTGGATGACATATTTGAAGTGGACATGATCGAGAGCCTTGTGCAGGACTCCTTCCGTACATCTTTTGAAGATCCTCTTGAGACCTGCTTAGCACAATCGGGCATGGATTTTGACATTGATAGTCCCATCCATGAAGTCAATGCATTGCTCGACTCTACTCCTATATTGGAGACTGAAAAATGGAGAGCGAAAGTGGAACCTCTTCATCCCTCTGAGACTCTTCTTGACAGCACAGTTTGTAACTCTGAGAAGACAAAGGCGAGCAGGCTGCTTAATGTTCTTAGAGCATATAAGGCAGCAATTGAACGGAAGATAGAAAAAATCCAGGGAGTATGCCCCACTGTATGGATGAATCATGCTGTGGTAATATCACATAACATGCAAAGGAAGCGTGATCCTAACATAGAAGAAGTCGTTCGAGCAGAAGTCCTTAAATTATTTGACGACAGTGTCAGTTGCCTTATTTCAGATAGCACAGTTCATGGGAACTCACATCACTTGTCTGGGATCGGTTAATGAAAGTGTTGAGGTAATTTCCTTGGCGGACCCTGGTTATAAAGATTATTTCATTCATGGTCCGTTCTTGTCTGGCTGAAAACGTTAAACTTAGCGCTCATGGGAGGCAACCCAGTCTTTTATTTTATGCTTTTTCCTAGTTCGTTACTTCAATGTTTGTGGGTAACATTACTGCAAACCCTCATGAGACTACAACTCGTCCACTAGGGGTAACCTAGGGGTTTAAAGGCTTGTTGCATGCGCTAAATGCAATCGAGAGCACCTGCGAAAGTGGTATAGGTAGGATCTTCTTTTCTTTTCTTTTTGTTATTTTTGCTTCTGTTAATTTCTCTTCTGCCCTAACTTGCTCTTACATTGATAATTTTGGGAAGCCTCTTGATTCTCCATCCAGGTACTATCTTTCCCTCATTCCTCTTTTATTATTCGTTGTCCCATGTGCATCGCATGATTATTTCTTTTACATTGAGGACAATGTAGATTTTAGGTTGGGGGTGGGAGATTAGGGTACCTAATCAGTATTTTCTTGGTCTTGAGAAAAATTTGTGAAAATTTTAAAATTTTTTCTGAATTTCTATTGAATTCAAAGTGATTTTGAAGGATAGTTGTGATTTTAACATTATAAGATACATAATGTTGGTAACTAATGACTCTTGGATTCGGCCATCTGCTTGATTTCACAGTCAATTTTGAATTGTTAATCCATGATTAGACGTTGTGAACATTGATTGAGTCATGATTTCACATATCACATCTCGCTTGCACATTAAGTTTTGGTTCGATAACTGAATGATTAACTTGGTAAAAAGAAGAATTAAAAGGCTAAGTCACATAATCTTCACCATAGGTTTGCTCCCTATAGGTGCAGATTTGATTCTCCATAGTTGACATATGAAAAAAAAAAAAAAAAAGTTAGGTGACAAGTTTTCGCCATAGGTTTGCTCCCTATAGGTAAGAATTTGATTCCCCTCATTTGCGTTACTGCTCATAAAGAAAATCAAAGGCTGGTAAAATGAAAAGTTAATCTGTGAGATAAGTGTTGGTTTCAAGCTTGGTTGTCACGAATTACCAATGATATCATGAGATTGACAATTGGATCTCTTAATGTTTGTAAGTCGAGATTACACTTTACATTCATGGAGCTCGATGTTCAGAATTGTTCCAATTAATGGATTAATAGTTTGAAATTAATTATGAAATCTGTCGAGAGCTTGATTCCAAGAGAAAAATTCCACACACCAATCATGAATCTTAAAATTTTCACATCTCAACTATCTGTTCACAAGTCACTTGAATTTACAGGAATTGTCTTTTATTTCTGAAATTATTTTTCGCATGTTTTGCTCGGGACTAGCAAAATGCTGGTTGGGGGTTGTGATCAGGGTTGAATATTGCATATTAGACCCTAATCATTACCAGATTTTACGTATATGATAATGCTTAATGGAGTATTTTAATTGTATTTTTGTTACAGGTTGAAGTCAGGAGCGTTAATTGAAAATTGGTGTTAAAGGCATGAATTTCATGATCCAAAGTCTCCAGAGCACGGGATGGACTCCAGAGAACCAATAATGAAGATTTTACACGCCTGGGATCTGAGGAAAGCAAGCCAAAGGGGCCCGAAAAGGGTCCAGAATGCAAGATCACATGGTTCCCGCTATCCGATCAGTTCGAAACTTCATACATGAGATGAGGACCGTAAATTAACCGTACATATTAAATTTCAGCCATTGAAGATCTCGGAAAGTGGTCCAACGGACAGATCAGCCTATTAATCTCCAATTTGGGGCCCACCTGATATTTGGAACTGCCTCAACCTTGGTATTGACGGCTAAATTACCATGATAAAGAGGATGGATGGTGTAGATTTCTCGAAATCATCACAGTGGACCCATATCTATAGCATGTGTACACAGTGCACATGTGCACTGCCTGAGCACCGAACGGACTTAAGTCGGTCAGCAGCGCTGACCCGACTTTCTTTTTTAAATACGGCAGTTGCCGTTTCCAGCGTCTCCGCAAGCCGACCGCGGTCGTCGGTTCTGGGGCCCACCTAGTGTCTAAATGGACAATCCAAACCGTCCATCAGCTTCCTTGGGCAGTTATAACCATCGCCTAGATGTCCGTTTGGTTCCATGCATGTGTACGGACGTTGACCACTGGAAACGGCAACTGCCGTATTTAAAAAAGAAAGTCGGGTCAGCGCTGCTGACCGACTTAAGTCCGTTCGGTGCTCAGGCAGTGCACATGTGCACTGTGTACACATGCTATAGATATGGGTCCACTGTGATGATTTCGAGAAATCTACACCATCCATCCTCTTTATCATGGTAATTTAGCCGTCAATACCAAGGTTGAGGCAGTTCCAAATATCAGGTGGGCCCCAAATTGGAGATTAATAGGCTGATCTGTCCGTTGGACCACTTTCCGAGATCTTCAATGGCTGAAATTTAATATGTACGGTTAATTTACGGCCCTCATCTCATGTATGAAGTTTCAAACTGATCGGATAGCGGGAACCATGTGATCTTGCATTCTAGACCCTTTTCGGGCCCCTTTGGCTTGCTTTCCTCAGATCCCAGGCGTGTAAAATCTTCATTATTGGTTCTCTGGAGTCCATCCCGTGCTCTGGAGACTTTGGATCATGAAATCCATGCCTTTAACACCAATTTTCAATTAACGCTCCTGACTTCAACCTGTAACAAAAATACAATTAAAATACTCCATTAAGCATTATCATATACGTAAAATCTGGTAATGATTAGGGTCTAATATGCAATATTCAACCCTGATCATGTGTGAGGGAGGAGCTCCACCACTATTAGCTCCTCTTCGTTTACAACACGTACTTCAAATGGGTCCCACCACAAGTGGGCCCTCAAATAAAATCAACGGTGAAAATTTTAGGATCATGCACCGATTTTGTTTCTTCTAAGCTCCTTGGCTTTCCCTTTTATGGAAGTTGATGAAGGTTGAAGGGTGGAGATGGGAGATTAGTGGGTAGGAAGTGGGCCACACCATAGCTTCTCCATGGGAAGCTTGGACGTCCTCTCCTTGGGAGTTGCTAGGAATGGAGTGACGAATGAGAGAGAGAGAGAGAGAGGAGAGGTGTGTAAAAGATATGCCATGGGAAGCATGGGTTGCCTTAACTTTTTGGTAAGAAGGGAATGGCTAGGTATGGGTGTTGTTAACTTGGTGAAGAGAGAGGTATGGGTGAGTGATGGGTTGTACTTGTCTTGATTGATGAGATTGATTGTAGAGATTCTCTCAAGATTCGTAACGCGTGGCTTTTCCTCGAGATATACGTGGGCTCACAACTCCTGGCCTGGGTATCGCATCGGTGCGCGAGATGCATCGTTGGAACTGCGGCGATGACGTGGTTGTTAGGGTACAAGTCTTGGGTAGAGTTGACTCAGATATACGGGATGCGACTTATGTTCGCGCATAAATGCCAATTACAGGTCGCGGGTCACCGAAATTCGATGGAGAGGATCGCAGAAGTCTACAGAACGGTACGAGCTAGGATACGAGCCTTACGATGCTTGTATTCTAAATGCTCAATTATATACTTGCATAACTAGATGAATACTAGGATTGATAGGTAACTATTCCCAACCACAAGTGCAGGGTCACGATGTAGTAATAAGTCAGTGAGAACGAGGTCTAATCCACATGGACTATACTTATATGTATTCTGAAAGTAAGTAAAACTAAAACTAGAATTTGAACTAAAACTAAAATCTAAAAAAGTTGAGAATAATTATGAATGGATTATCAATTAAAGAGGGAACTAGAGTGCCAAGGAACTAGGCCGACTTTGAAAATCACCTCAAATTTACGCACTCTGCGTAACGCCTTTGATGTTATCAAACAGACTTCGATGACATCGAAGGTGGAATCTCAGTTTGAATCGAATTCGGAAGTTGCACTCTTTCGCACTACGTAAGTTATCGATGCATCGAGCATGCTTCGATGGCATCGAAGATACCTTCAATTGCTTTGAAGGGCTTTAGATGACTCAAAAAATGTCTAGAAACTATCCAGTGAGTTACTCTATAAATCCTCAAAATTTTTGATGCGATCGAACAGGTTTCGATGCAATCGAACAGGTTTCGATGCAATCGAACTGATCTTCGATGAATTGAACTGGTCTTCGATGGATCGAAGAATCGTGCCAATTAGTCCGGCAACCAAACTTGAAATCCCTGTAAATCTCAATGTAATCGAATAGGATTCGATGGCATCGAACAATTACTTCGATGGGATCGAAGGGTGTTCGATGTCATTGACAATGAGTTCAGCAGTTTCTGTTTTTCTGCACGTTGCGCTTGTGACTTCCTTCCTTCTCCACTTGGTTTCCTTAAATCTTGGGCCTTTGAAATCTTCAATCTTGGTCTCCTAAGATCTATCCCTTGCCTTGGTGATTCTTAAGCATCAAACTCATGCCTTTAACATTCGTTTCATTCTAAGCTATCATATTCACTTCGTAATACAAACACGTTTAAAATATACCCATTAAGCATTATCATGTTCATAAAACCAAGACATAAATAAGGAAAAATATGCAATATTTGACACTCATCACACCCCTCAACCAACATTTTGCTAGTCTCGAGCAAAACATACATGAAAGAATCCTCAATTCTTAATGTTCAAACTTCATTCAGAAAACAATCTTTTGTGCAATCAAGTATGAATAAGTATAAACACAAGAAGCGAGAGTGAAAAATTGAAAACTAGAGCCGAATCACATAAGCGATCAATCAAATAGGTTCTTTATCAATCACTTAGGAGCATAAGTTCATATATCAGGTTCTTTCAATGTGCTTAGTGAATTCCAACTTACTTTCCATAAAAATACTATCATTTCATAATGTTAGCCATGCTCATTACTTCAAGATTAATTGAATAATCAAGTGTTGATTCCAAATTTATCCCCTTTTCCTTCTATTTCCAGTTTTTGATTTTATATCGATGATCCATTTTATTTATTAATTCTTTTCAGTCTTTTCATTCTTTTCCAGTCTTTTCATCTTCATTCTTTCCAGACTTTTGATTCTTTTCCAGTCTTTTCATTATACATGATCTTTTTGTCGATCTCTCTATTTTCTAACTGGTTCTTTTCATCTTTTTATGGCGGATAAAATTCTCCAGACTCAATTCTCAATTCTCAATATTTATCAATGATACACATGCTATCAATCAGAAATTCTAGCATTATTCATAGAAAGCAAATTGGATGTGGCTTGTGATTTAGATCAACATGATATTCAAGCTTCCTCTTAACCAATTAATTGAAAGAACTTAAACAATATTCTACTTAGTTGATCAAACTCCAACAATTCAAAATTCAATCTCTAACTTATCATTATACTCAAAGAATTCTTAAATACACAAACTATCACTTTCTAAAAAGGTTTTTAACTTGAAAAATTCTTAAAATTTTTGCTCAGAAGAACTAAGAAAATACTGATTAGTCTACCTAATCCACCGCTAACCTAAAATCTTCATTGTCCCCATTGTATAAGAAATAAGCATGTAATGCATATGAGGTAATGAAAAGAAAAACGAAAGTGATGGTAAGATAGTACCTGAAATGGAGATTTAAAGCCTTTTCAAAGTTCTCATCAGGTAAATGGGTTAGCACGAAAATAAACTAAAAATAAACTATCTTAATCCCAAGTCCTAAGAAAGTAATAAACATAACTATACCTCAATCAGACTAGGATGTTAATCTGGGTACACAAGTTCAATCAGAGGCATGGACATGCCCTCTGAATCAAACTTCCAAAAAAATGGCTTGAGACGATGTCCATTTACTTTGAAAACATTATCATTCGTCAGATTCTTTATCTTGACGGCCCCATGAGGATAGACGTTCGTAACAATGAAAGGGCCGGTCCAACGAGAGTGAAGTTTACCCAAAAAAATATGTAATTGAGAATTGTACAGAAGACTTTTTGACTGGATATGAATGATTTCTGAAGGATGTTTCGGTCATGGAACACCTTTATCCTGTCCTTGTAAATTCTCAAGTTCTCGTATGCATCATTTCAGATTTTCTTGAGTTTATTCAATTAAAGCTTGTGTAGCGAGCCAACCTTGTCCAAGTTAAAGTTCAGTTTTTTTGATAGCCCAGTAGGCTCTATGTTCCAACTCAACAGGCAAGTGGCAAGCTCTCCTATAGACGAATCTAAAGGGAGACGTTACAATGGGGGTCTTAAAAGTTGTACGGTAAGCCCATAAAGCATTAGTCAAGCAGATTGACCAATCCTTTCAGTTAGGGTTAACCATTTTTTCCAGAATTTATTTAATTTTTCTGTTGAAAATCTCGGCTTGCCTGCTTGTCTGCGGGTGGTATGGAGTGCTCACTTTATGAGAGATGCCATATTTCTTCATTAAGTTCTCAAATGGCCTTTACAAAGTGTGAACCTCCATCACTAATGATGGACCGAGGCGTACCGAACCGAAAAAGGATATTTTCTTTGAAGAATCTAATGACCATTTGATGATCATTGTTCCGACATGGGATCGCTTCAACCCACTTAGTGACATAGTCTACCGCTAACAAAATGTAAATATTGCCAAAGGATTGGGGGAATGGCCCCATGAAATTGATGCCCCAGCAATCAAATGCTTCAATGATAAGAACGGGGTTCAATGACATCATGTTTTGACGGGACAATCTTGTCAATCTCTGACAATGCTTCCAAGCTTTATAAAACTGATGAATATCTCTGAACATAGTGGGATAGTAAAAACCACACTGTAAAATTTTAGTCGTGGTCTTTTTAGTGAAAAAGTGACCACCACAGGCCTGAGAATGACAAAAGGAGATTACACTCTGATGTTCATTATTTGGCACACATCTCCTTAGAATTTAGTCTGGGTAATATTTAAACCGATAAGGATCATCCTAGAAAAACTTACATACCTCAGTAAAGAATTTTTTTCTTATCTTATGCAGTCTAATATGTTGGCGTGAAACCTGTGGCATGATAATTTGGAATATCAGCAAACCAAGGTAATTGGGAGAGTTTAAACAATTGTTCGTCAGAGAACATATCATTTATTAGTGTTGGCTTAAAGGGAATGGGGAGATCAAGTCTAGAGAGATGGTCAACCACTACGTTCTTTACTCCATTTTTGTCTCATATTTATATATCTAATTTGTGGAGTAGAAGGATCCATCTTATTAGGTGAGGTTTGGTATCCTTCTTAGAAAGAAGGTACTTCAGCGCCGCATGGTCTATGTAGATAATGATCTTGGATCCGATCAGGTAGGACATAAATTTATCCAAAGTGAACACTATGGCTAAGAGTTCCTTCTCTGCAGTAGAGTAGTTCACTTGGGCAGAATTTAGAGTTCTACTCGCATAGTGAATCACATAGGGCTTCTTCTCTTTTCTCTGGCCTAACACCGCCCCAATGGCATAGTCAGATGCGTTACACATAATCTCAAAATGGATGCTCCAATCGAGTGGCTGCATAATATGTGTGGTGGTTAACTTAGCCTAGAGCTTAGTGAAAGCTCATGACACTGCTCAGTCCACTCGTATGGTACATCCTTTTGAAGTAGATTACTTAAGAGACAAGAGAGATGACTAAAGTCCTTTATGAATCGTCTATAGAATCCAGCGTCTCCTAAGAAGGATCGCACGTCACGTATACTCTTGGGTGGAGGTAAGTTAGAGATAATGTCAATTTTAGTCTTGCCCACCTCAATTCTCTTGGATGAAATTATGTCTAAGCACTATTCCCTTGGGAACCATAAAATGACACTTCTCCCAATTCAAAACTAAATTCTTGTCCTCACATTGCTTCAGCACATTTTAAATATTTTTTAGACACTCGTTGAAGGATGGACCAAAGACAGAAAAGTCATCCATGAATACCTACCTAAATATGACCCCACCATGTCAGAAAATATGCTCATCATGCATCATTAGAATGTGACAGGGTCATTACACAGTCTAAATGGCATCCTTCAGTAAGCAAAGGTACCAAAGGAATATGTGAACGTAGTTTTCTCTTTATCTTCAAGGGCTATCTCTATCTGGTTGTAGCCTGAATACCCATTAAGGAAGCAGTAGTAAGAGTGACTAACTAGCCTTTCCAAAATTTGATCAATGAAGGGCAAAGTAAAGTGACCCTTCCTTGTGACGGTATTCAACTTTCTACAGTCAATGCACATTCTCCAACCAATAGTGACTCTAGTTGACACGAGTTCATTGTTAGCATTAGCTATGATGGTGATTTCAGACTTCTTAGGAACCACCTGAGTTTGACTCACCCATTGACTGTCAGATATAAGGTAAATGATACCCACATCCAACAACTCAAGGACCTCTCTTTTAACCACTTCCTTCATATTTGGATTTAGCCAATCTTGTGGTTGTCGGGAGGTCTTTGCATTATCCTTGAGATGAATGCGGTGAGCACAAACAAGCGCACTCTCTTATTCTTTCTCAAGATGGGAAGAAATTACCACTGGATATGTCTCATCTTGACTTAAGTAGACATTGAAGATTAACAAGTAAAGGTTTTAGGTCAAGCTTCGGTGCTTTAAGGCTAGACGGTAGAGGCACTACATGGTTTGTAACAAAGTTTTAAATTGTGGCCTTCACTGGTTAACTTCAAGTACCAGCGCAACATTAAGTAAGGCATCCATCTCCCTGATCATCTCATCATCTAAATCAGGGGAGTGGGCCAAGCACATCTCTAGAGGGTCAGAGTATAGAGTCAAAAGTGCTCTATCTTCCACGAAAGAATTGATCATGTTAATGTCATGGGTATCGTCATCATATTCTGGCTATTTTTTCTTATTGAAAAAGATGTTGAGCTCCAATGTCATGTTTCTAAAAGATAAATTCATAATTCTATTTCTATAATTAATGATGACATTTGATGTAACAAGGAATGGGCGACCAAGAGTGATAAGAATCTGAGTGCTCACATCCACGATGGGTTGAGTATCTAGACCAATAAAATCTACCGGATAGTAGAATTTATCAACCTGGACCAACACATCCTCAATCATCCCTCTCAGTACATAGACCGATTGATCGGTAAGTTGTAATATGGTCTGGGTGGGTTTTAATTCACCTAGACCCAATTGTTCATATACCGAGAAAGGGATTAAATTAACACTCGACCCCAAGTCAAGAAGTGCATGCTCAATCTGTTAGTTCCCAATTATACAAGTGATAGTTGGGCTGTTGGGATCTTTGTATTTTTATGGCACATCTTTCTTGAGGATGGTAATCACTTTTTCTGTAAATTTTTTTTTCTTTTGCATGTTTTACTGTCTTTTAGCAGTGCATATATCTTTTAAGAATTTGGCATTTGAAAGAATTTGTTTAACATCATTCAGTAGAGGGATATTGACCTTCACTTGCTTAAGCACCTCTAGAATATCCTGAGAGTTAGTTAGAGGTTTTTGGTGCAATCAACCACTGAGGGAATGATGCAATTGGTTTACACACTCTTTCTGGTTCTTCCTCTTGTGGAGCAATGCTAGGTTTATCATTCTCATCTTCTCCTATATCCTTGGGCTTTTCAAGCATCACCGGAATAGATTTGTCAATTGTCTTTCCACTCCTAAGAGTGCTGATAGACTTGGCTTGCTCTATTTGATTGAAGAGCTTGGGTCATTAATTTCACATTGCATTTTTAGATTTGGTAGAGGTTAGGCTGGAAGAGTCCCTTTCTCTCCAATTGCTAAGTGTGACTCAATCTGTTGAATGGCCTTGGTAAGGTCTTGAAAGGCTTGTAATGTGCATTGATTGAAAAACTCTTGGTTTTGGATGTGTTTTAAAACCAGATCCTCTCGAGGTTTTCTTTAATTAAGAAGTTGATAATGGCCTCTTGAGGAGTAGCCGTTTGTCCATTCCTCCAACTGAAATTTGGATGGTTCCTCTAGCACAAATACCGCAAACAACTTCCATGACCTCCCTAGGTTTGATAGTTTTTACCTTTTTAAGTTCAATGGCTTCGACTTTACTTGTTAAAATTGCCACCCTTGCATTCATATCATCTTCTTCTTTTAAAATATAAATTTCTCCCCTTTCCTTTAATTGAGTAGGCTTAGAAGTGGTGGGTCTTGGGGAGGTGTCTCATGATTGCGCATTTTCTGCTAATTGGTCAAGGTAATCTCATGCATCATTGGCCTCCTTATTCATGAATTCACTGTTAAACATCATCTCTACGAACTGGCGCATCGGTGAAGTTAATGAAATTGCGGTAGGACCACTATAGTAGAAGTATGAAATTAGTTCAAGTGTCCTAAGGGGGGCTGAATAAGACTTTTCAATAATTATGCCAATGTAAAAACCTAATTGCTTAATCTTAAACTCATTTGCAATTAATTAAGATAAGACAATCTAACTCTAAAGGCTTCCAAGCCAAATAGAGGATCCAATCACGTAGGCTACTTAAGATATACAAATTAAGTAACTAGCTTATAGCATAGTGAACATGTGTGTATGGAATATGTTATCTATCTGTCACACCCCAAATCCAGGGATGGACAGCTTTTGTGATGTCCCGAATCCAACACTCGACTTCCATACACCAAGTCCAGAGTTCGGCGCACCACAAGGAAGATTTTTGACTGAAATTTTTTTCACATATATACAATAATACTCGAGCATGAAGATCCATGATCAAAATACCAAGTAACACTCGCCATTATAAACCTGTTGGTTACAAGTACAATGCTTTCTAAAAGATACACAACGACAACATTGCCAAATTGAAAAATAGATACAATGTATCGAGAAAGCTAAGTCTTCCAAGCTACTCCTTCCCTGAAAAAAATGGGAAACATGAAGCTTAGGTAAAAAGTCTAGTGAGTACACACGTGTGTGCAGTGTGTCCTACATGCAAGCAAGATAAATATGCCACAACGAAATCATGTATGGTGAAAGGCGTGTAGTATGTAAGGTATGATGCCAATGCCAATACAATGCATATGCATCATAGTAATACTCCGAGTCCATGCTATCAGCATCACCAAGTCATATTTTCATTTATCCCATAGCACAACCATAACCGTATTATACATAACCGTAATCACATCATCATCATCATCATATTGTCATGCCATATCACAACTGTATATCTCGAGAAAACACTGTGGTCATCACCCATGCACCAGACACCAGCAGTCGACCTCACTACCCACCAATGGGGTTATAACCTCCATTTAGTGTACTAGTAGTGGACTCGTTTGTGCTTCTCCTCACCGAAGAGTCAGACCGGTCCCTGTTTGCACCTCAGCCCTTAAGCAGGTTGGACCCATCTCTTCTCAACCTGACCTCGTCAGTGGGAGTCAAATTCATGACCCATGTATCCACTCGACCCGACGGTGAGGTATCTTTAGCCAACATCGGGGTTGAGGGACTTTCAACCCAAGGGGCACATCATCCCCTACTATTTCCACACTTTTGGTGTCCCGTTCATTTTCAAGGATAACCCAAGTCATCATCATAGATGTATATTTCGTCATCAAGATCCAACTCAACTTTACGGCATGACTACGGTATTTGGATAATCATGTATGTCATGATTATGCATGAATTCAAGCAATTATGATAAGGCATACGTTCAAGTGCATGTGGTATGTATATAATGCCATGAGTTTAGGGTCTGCGTAACCTTTAAGCAAACAATGACATATAATCATCATGTGCCACTATCAACTATATCAATCCATGGTCACATGACTAAACTAAAGAGGGCATATCTTACACATGAACAAATGTGTTGAAGTACACTTGCACATACCATCATTCCATGGTGCATGAGTATAATTAATATTAACATGATTAAGTAGATGAATTTAGTATGCTATGAAGTGGAACAACATTAATCAAGATATTAAATCACATACTTCTATTAATCATAATCACTAACGTCACTAATATCATCCATAGCTATCATAATTGCGAGCATTAATTGTATTCAGAATTACACCATATCCTTCACAAGATAGATATTCCATTAGCGATTTTAGCCTGACATGATTTTCTTCTATTGGGACCACATGGTTATACCCTAACTGGGCCTTATAGTTAATGAGTGGTGGTGACGGAAAGTACATGCACCAAGTAGTTATGAGATGAAAGGCGTAAATATAACATATAGTAAATGAGCCACAGGATGGATGGTGCTGGTGAAACTCATATAATGTAGAGGGCTTCACTTTCAAGTGGGCTGTTAAGAGGTTGGATTTGCAAATAATTATCATAATAGTTCTATAATGGTTTGGAAGGCACAGGTAAACCTCATAAGATACAGTGAGCCCTAAGTTGAATAACTTGGTATATAATATACACATAGGATTTAGTCACGTTTAGATGATGTGGGTTTGTCTCATACATCGCAGTGGGTCCTACTTCCAAGTGGTCCTGCAAGCAGATGGGTCCACACACAAACATTATGATGGGTCCCAATAAGTAGATAATATAGGTAATTCACATACATTAAGGTAGTACAAGGAAGAACAGTTTAGATGCACAAGGCACACGTCAGCGGGCTCCATCATCAAACTATTTGGTTGGAAAAACAATTGAATAGCGTGGATAAAATACGTACATTAAGTGGGTTCATAAGTGTTCAAAAGTTTTACGTTCAATTAGCACTATTTCATATCGTCTGACTTATTTAGGAATTAGATCTTGGTCATTTTGGAATCGTGTTCTAGAATTAGCTAGCCTAAATGGTGAAATATACAATACTTATATCAAGGTAGGGTTCATAATGAATCTGACACATGTCCTATATTCACATACTCAAGAGGTTACACCATCAGCATAGTCCATGAGTATGAGTAATCAAACAATTCTCATATGCCCACATGGTCTGATGGCCACTCCATTATCAGAAGTCCATATGGTTGAGTGGCCACACAAATGTTACTCTACTTGTCATAATAAGGGATTTAAGGTGAGATAGTTACTTATTATTACTATTATTATACCATAGCTCGCATAATGGGGCAACCGCTTTACTAAACTTTCACATAGTTAAGCGGTTAGTACCACAATTTGTAACGCTCGGAATTTCGAGGGTCGAGCAAAGCCCAACTCCCGAGATCTAACACATCACTTATTAGTGTATTAAACATGAGAGGGATTATACTAAATTAGCATATCATACTCCAGAATTAATGTAATTAAGCAAGCAGAAGACTGAGATAGATATATAAAGTATATGTACGTGTTTCAGAACCTCCGAAGTATGAGTATATTACCGGGTTGAATATATACATGTTTTAACTCAAAATATACAAACTGACAAAGTGTAAGTGTTCGACTAATCCATGTGTCCCTGTTATCCCATTGAAGCAGCACTAGGTCTACATTGACCTTCCAGAGAGCTGAACATAGGAGAACTCTTCCTCCTCATCTGCGAAGTCCAACTCCACTGCATATACATCCTCATCACCTGCATCTATAACAGAGTCTGGTTGGTGTTTTAAAACACTATCCTAGAGTGGGAGTGAGTGATCAACTCAGTGGTACTATAAGGTAAATGTTAACATGTTATCAATTTAATCAAGCAGTACAACAATCATTTCCTAAGTACTCTTATTAATGCAGGGATGATATGCAGTAATGATGCATGCCCTTGCACGACACTCCCTCAAGCGACTACATCAACCATTCGTGCATGGCAAACTTTCTAAAGTGCACTCTCTCATCAAAGCACATGCAATGCGGTGCATGGTCATGTTAACCAAGTATTTAATAAGGCTTATTCATACAACAGATTTGGGAAGCTAAGGTACCTCCCTTTATATCACTTGCCCAATCGAAAGATCCATATAGGGTGATCAATCCAAGTTAATTACATATGATAGGCAAGTTGTAGGGCATCACTCTTAATGAAAAGCAGTGGATAAGTAAGTTCGAGAGTTTATACTTGAGGTTTCTACAGCTCGTCTCCTCAGTGCAGGTCGACATCTCGAATACAACGTCCCATACCATCGTATTTGGCTCACGAGTTTTGGTTGCTCACTGGTCACTACGGGGAGGCTCGTCACCCCAGCGTATGCCGACAGCTCGACCACAGTGTCCCATACCACCATGCCCAACTCATGAGTCTTAGTGGATCATAGTACCATAGTTGAAATAGGTCTTTACATTGGTAAGTGGTACCTTAGATTCAAGCAGTGATGTCCATACATGGTAAACACATAATAGGCCAATCGATTTATTAGACAAGTTCGATTGGTACGAGCGCACACCGAATTAATTGACATGGAGCGCATAAGCAACCCACGTTGCCTAACCACTGTCGACAATCATCATGTGACCCGAATTCACTGAACTCATCAAATGTGGCGAGACTAATTCGACCATTCAAATGGGAATTGTTACCGATTGCCTGTACCACGTGGTAGTCCCAGTCTTACTCAGATGCGATAGATAGCTACATGTGATAAGCATATCAGCATTTAACAAACATTCCAATAAAGATTCTCATTTGAGCATTTCATCGAATACATTGAACATGTTACCAAATATTACATTTCATCCATAAATTGCGTAGTTAAAATTAAGATTGCATGAAGGAAACTCTACATATAGATAAGGTAATTGAGAATCCTATGTCAATACTCTTACTAAATACAGTTCATCTACAATTTCTCATTTAAACATTTTATCAAACACTTAGACTACACATTACTAAATACATAGATTAGATTAGTTATGACATGAACTATCACAATTTATTACACAAATAGATCGTGGTACACACGAAAAACATGAATCTTAGATTTATAGTCAGGTCAAGTACAAATCACAATTTCATATTGATTCAAGAATTTCAACAAACACATAGAATGCATCATATATTCAACATAGTTCACACATGTATGATTTATCAAAAATGTCGTAACTAAGATCATATGGCAGCAATCAAGTCAGACATAAATCATTGCTGACATTGAAAGCCTTGAAAACCATAACCGAAACGTTTATAGTCCGCACCTTTCATCAGAATACATGATTCGGACATGGTTCGAATCCTACGTTCCTGAAAATGGAATAACAGGTACCTAAATCATGAAATCCGTTAGTTAGGTCGACAACCGACTATTCTAAACCTTAACTACAACGTTAAGGTTTAGATTTCTTACCTAAATCGTAGTTGGAATGAGTCATGTAGCATAATAAAGAGGTAAATCAGTGCGTGGCGCTATGGGAAAGAATCCCAGCAAAGATCTCCAGGAATCTCTCTTCCTTATTCTTTTCTCTCCTTTTCTCTTTCTCTCTCCTAGGGTTTTGAGCAAATTCGTATGAGAGAGGGGTGAAGTAGTTTAAGGCCTTTAAATAGGCCCAGAACTGGTGTCAATGGCCTTAGGGCCATGGTATACTTAGGTTATAACCAAAGGGTGTCTGTTTTTAACAAACGAGGTTCATCTGGAGGTCCGTTACTCACCTGCGGCATGGAGCAAGTTCCCTAACCATGGATCTAAGCCAGGTTATGATTTCAGCACGATCAGGTTAGCGGATCAACCATAAGGGACTTGCATCAGATCAACGGTCGTTGTCCCTCGATCAGGGCCACAAGTATACCGATAAGTGCAGAGAAATTTTCCTTATCCATGGGTGAAGTTCGGTCAGAATCTAACAGTCCTTAACCTTCAATTTCTCCTGTAAGAGAATGGCCCAATTCACTTAAGTTTCAATACCTTTTCTAAGGATATTCGCGTTTCTCTCACACTTCGCTCAGGGCTTAAGTTGTGCGTTTCTGGACACTATTTGGGCTCGATTCCCGTGATGGTTGTCAAGCCCAATAAGATGGTCATAATCCTATAGTTTCGTGGTCATCAGACTTTCGACGTGTGGTCCAGGTTCGATACGAAGTTTCAATGTGCTCCTAAGAGCAACTGGCTTTTAGGATTTCTCCTAGGTTTTTAACTAGCGTTGAGTCATTGATTTTGATTGTTTTGGGTCTTGTCGTTTGTATAAATAGTGGTTCAAACTAATCCACTAATTAATTTAGTTTAGTACTTAATTAATTTTTGTCTAATTTCTATAGAATACGGTCCGTAAGGGTTTTTGGCCGAGGGGGTACTCGGGCCTTTGTACGGATTTTTTCGAGACGTTACAATCTACCCCCCTTAAAGAAAATTTTTATCCCCGAAATTAGTACCTTCTCGTACTCCTCGAGGATCTGAGGGTAGTTTTTACGGACTTCAGCTTCCGTTTCCCAAGTAGCCTCTTTCTTAGTTTGGTGAGTCCACAATACTTTCACAAGCGGGATAACTTTGCTGTGCAGCACTTGTTCCTTCCTATCTAGAATACGTGTTGGTCGAAGTACATAGGTAGCATCTTTACTTAGTTGTACTTGCTCCCACTTGATAATGTGAGTAATATTAGGAGCATATTTCTTCAGCATCGATACATGAAATATGTTGTGCATGCCTGCGAGTGGTGTGGGCAAAATAAGGCGGTATGCTACCACACCTACTCGGTCTAGAATCTAGAATGGGCCAATGAATCTCAGCATAAGCTTCCCTTTCTTGCCAAAATAAAGGACTCCCTTCATTGGGGAAGTTTTCAGGAATACGTGGTCCCCAACTTCAAATTCTAATATCGCCGTCGGGTATCGGCGTAACTCTTCTATCTGCTCTGGGCTATAAGAAGTCGACGCCTGATAATGTTGATATTCTCTGAGATTGCCTAAACTAGATCTGGGCCAACCAAGCTTTTCTCACTAACTTCTGCCTAACAATGCGTTGCTCGACATGGGTGCCCATACAATGCTTCGTAGGGAGCCATGCAAATGCTTGCTTAGAAGCTTTGTTATAAGCAAACTTGGCATAGGGAAGACAATCATCCCAACTGTCCTTGAAATCAAGTACACATGCTCGTAACATATCTTCTAATATTTGATTCACTCGTTCCGTCTACCCATCGGTCTATAGGTGGAACACGGTACTGAACTTCAGTTGTACTCCCAATGCTTCTTGGATTTGAATCCAGAATATAGACGTGAATCGCGTGTCTCGATCTGACACAATCTCCATAGGAACTCCATGTAGTCGTACAATCTCCTTGATATATGGCTTGGCTAAATCGTTTGTTGAGTTTGAAACTCTAACTGGGAGGAAATGAGCCGATTTCGTCAATCGGTCCACAATTACCCAAATGGAGTCATGCCTCTTTCAACTGGTTAAACAAGTCATCTATCCTGGGCAGAGGATACTTGTTCTTGACCGTGACGTGATTCAGCCTGTGATAATCAATACACAATTGCAGCGACCTATCCTTCTTCTTTACAAATAATACCGGTGCTCCCCAAGGGGATACATTAGGCCATATAAAACCTGATTCCAGCAGATCATCTATTTGCCTCCTCAATTCCTCCATTTCATACGGAGGCATGCAGTATGTTGGCAAGGAATGGGCATTGCACCAGACACAAGGTCGATAGTAAAGTCGATCTCGCGTCGAGGAGGTAGTCTATGGATCATTTTGAATACGTCCGTGAAATCTTAGACTACTGGCGTGTTCCCAAGTGTTGGACCATCAACATTTTCCAATAAGGAAGTGTAACAACTTATGCGGTAGGGCCAACTAACCTGAACTGGGAAAGTAAAAGTCATGCCCTTAGGTCCATGTGCCGTCACCAGTCAGGTTTCGCAATTGATCTCTGCCTTCATTTCGGTGAGCCAATCCATGCCAAGGATGACGTTGTAATGATACAGTGGGGTGACGATCAGGTTAATGCACACCGTTCTGCTTCCTAAGCCTATCGGGCAACCTTTACAAAGATTAGTAGCGTCAGAGAAGGTCCTTGTTGCGGTAAGGACTCTCACCCCAACCATAGGGGTAGTGTTCAACCCTAAGCGCTTGACTGTAGAGTATGATATTATCGAAATAGTGGACCCAGTGTCCACCAATAGAACTACAGGTGTACCTTGAACGTGGGCAGTGACTTCAAAGGCTAAAGGCATTGCAGTTGCTGCCTCAGATGCTTTAGCTGCAAGTGCGCGCTTGTTGAGAACGATTGGGTTGTGTTGCCATAGGTTGTTGAGGCAGCCTATTTCGAGGTACAGGTGGTCTGTAGAATGGCTACGCTGGTGGTGCGGATCATAGGGGTTGAGCTGAAATAGCCTATGACAGCTGGTGGTGAATCTTCTGAGGCAGCATAAAGCCATTGTCCTTCATCTTAGTAATACAGTAGGTGTCTGTATGGCCCGCCCTCTTATAGTAGGCGCACCAAAGATCTGATCACCTCGGTTAGGTCAATAGTGCAATTAGCCTAGGAGGCGAATCTGCATGCCGCCTCTTGCCGAGGAATGGTCGATTTGACAATTCAGGCCGAGGCCTTGGGCCCATCAGCATACGTGTCCGTGACACCCTGTCTCCATCCTGCTTAGCTCGCAGGGACATGTTCACTAGCTCGGCATAGTTGGGAATGCTAGCGCAACACATCTTTGTACGGATGTCAGGCCGTAGACCCTCTGAAAATCGCTGCATCCTCATCAGCTCGTCAGCTAGGATCAAGGGAACATATCTAGCCAGCTCTGTAAAGTGGTTCTCGTACTTGGCTACCGTCATCCCCCCTTGTCAAAGGCAGAGAAATTCACCCTCATTCTTATTACGGTTTGTGAGGAAGAAATACTTTCTATAGAAGCGGGTTTCAAACGCGTCCCACGTCCACATGTATCCTGTGGGAACAGTTCATAGGATGCTATCCCACCAAAGACTAGCCTCCTTCTTAAACATATACGTAACTAGCTCCACTTGCTCTGCCTCAATACAATGTAGTGGCTTCAGCATCTTGGATATACTATCCAACAAATACTCTGCTGCCTCGGGTCAGTGGGTACCCGCAAAAGTAGGAGGGCGAAGGTGCTAGAAGTGCTTGAACAAGCCACTCGTGTTCATAGCTACAGTAGGCTGCGTAGGGGGCATAGGCGGGGCCACGTTCATGTTCTGGGCAATGGCCCTCGTAATGGTATCCAAAACTTGCTGTTGTTGCTGCATCAGGAGCATCATCTGCTCCAACCTATCAGGAGGAGAAGCCGCCTGAGGCATGTGTGACGTCGATGTAGACACACGGTTCCATTCCGGAACTGGTGGTGCATAAGGTGTTGGCCCATTAGTGGGGCCAGTGGCCGGCTGAGAATTTAACATTGTCTCAAAATTTGGGCCTAAGCTAGGGTCCATTTGGCTATCGTTCAAGGGAGGTGCCCCATCAATCGATCCGCCAAGTGCGAGACGTGCTATATTCCGAGGGTTTTTAGGAGGCATTCCTTATATACAACATAGGGTGCAACATGTGTAAGATTTAAAATAATTACTCACTTTTCCAAACATTCTACACATTTCAAATCAAAGAAGTTTCACGCATTTCATTTAACCAAAATTGTCACGATACATATGATGTAGGATTACATGAATAATGACCGAGAATGCATGTGAGCTAAGCTTAACAAAAGTTCTAACACCGACTATTCTAACACTAAACTAAGCCAACTAAGGCTATGACATAGAAAAGTAAGAAATAGAGAGAACCAGAAGACAACTGTAGCACACGCCTAGTCCTCTGACTCTGGTGAGGGTGCTGAAGTACCCTTATCCTGCATACAACACAAGAGGGTCTTCAAAGTGCGAGACATTTTCTTGAATTTCTATTTCAGATAGGTTTGGTTCTCCTTGATCTCTTGTTTCAGGGCGGCCTGGTTCTCTTCAATCCTAGCCATGCGGGCTTCCAGGGCGGCCTGATCATGGTGATCTTCATGTGTAGCAGGAGGTCCCCTATCTGAGTCTCAGGCCTCCTCTCCTTCCTCACTTCCTTCTTCCTCACTGCCTTCTTCATCACCACCTTCTTCATCCTCACTTCCATCTTTCTCTTTACTTTCTTCTATTTCATTGCTATCCTCATCGAGTCGGGCTTGGCATTGCCTAGGGCCAATGCCCATGTTGTTGAGCGTGTTCTCATTGATAATGTGGATTGGGGCGACGTTATCCATATGGAGTTTGAACCAAAGTGTCGGGCGATCTTGCAAATAAGTCGGTCGAAAGGTAGTGGGGAGTCTTCTTTAGTAGACCATGCAGTGCTGATTATCTAAGACAGGACGAGAGTAGGCAGGCATACCTTCTCCCCTTGTCCAACTCTGTACAGAAAGTCTACCATAAACTTTGTGCATTTGGTGTGAATGCTCCACCTAGGATACACGTTATACGTGCATGTGATGGAGTAGGTGAAAGTCGTTCGTCATCTTAGTCGAAGCGAGGCTATTTTCTCACATCTAATGCTTGCGTTGGCCACATAGGAAATGTGTGTGGTAATTTCTCTCTCACTCACTAGCGAGATTCTTCTCACTTGCATGTACAATTCCACGTTCTACCCCTATAATACGGGCCATCATGTCCACATTGACTACGGCCTCCTGCCTTCCCAAAGGGATGGTAAACTGGAGAGGCTCCAACAATAGGTTTCGTATGTGGGCATAAAAGGCTCGCACAACGCCTTCACTTGCATGAGTGTTTCCCTCGAATATGGGACCCCACCCATTTTCTAGGGGAAAGTCGATGGCTGGATATAGTCCAAACATCTTCTCATCGACATGCGCTTCAAACACCACCTTGCGATTACGGAACTTGATGAGATTGGCGCCCATCGGTAGCGATCTTTCTAATGGGATTTAAGGATTGAGATCTCGCTTGGATCTTCGTTCTCTCTCGGCACCTGTACTAGCTTCAGTGCTCATCTTCTTTGTAGTACGGCATGGTCGGCTCGGCCCGGCCTCATCCGGGGCCGCTCTTTTCTTTCCTATGAGGGAAAGGAGTGTAGAGATTGAGAAGATGGCGGTGACAAGCTCAAAGAGAGCCATGAAAGTGGAAAAGCTCAAAGGATGAGATAGGTTGGTGGGTTTGGAAGGTTATGAGACATAAAAGAGGGCTTTTGTGCTCAAATAGATGGAAATAGGGAAGGTGGAGGGATAAAAATGAGGGATAGTGGGGTAAGGATGAATAAGATAGAAGATTTGAAGGTTTTGAATGCATGAAAAAAGGGATTCAAGAGGAAAGGGAAGTTTTGGAGGGTTTGGGAGTGAAAAGAGAGTTGGAGGGGTGTGAAATGGGTTTAAAAAACCCAAAAAGGGCTTTAGAGGGGTGGTGGGGTGGTTCCACACGTGGACCAGGGCCCACATGGCCGGTTGGACAGCAGTGCGCCCGCTGTGAAGGCAAGCGGTGCACCGCCGACTGAGTGGTGTCGCCGCGCCCTCCTAGGTTACCGGCAGTGGTCACCCCCTCCCGGGGTGTTGTACAGGTGCGGGGGACCACTCGGGCCCCACCGAAAATTGGGATTTAGGCCCCTACGCCCGCGTGAGGTATTTTCTCAGTCCAACAAGTGCGTATTCATGCTTTTTGGATTATTTTAAGTATGGGATTTGCCAAATTCTTTTTCAAACCCGTTGATCGATGGCCTAGAGGTGATTTGGATCACTGCACATGATCCAAGTCCCTCAGGTATTCGTTGGGAACTAAACTACAACATTTTGTTTCGCCTGTTGGTGAAACTTTGAGATCCTACGATCGCTTTTAAATTCCATTACCCCCTTATTAAGTCAAAGTGCATCAGAGTGCGTCGTGTTACCTATAACCCAGGTCCAGTTTAATCCAAATCATGCTCTGATACCAACTTGTAACGCCCCGAATTTCGAGGGTCGAGCAAAGCTCAACTCTTGAGATCCAACGCATCACTTATGCAATGTAGATAATGATGTTTAAATGTTGTCCATATTAGTGCATTAAACATGAGAGGGATTATACTAAATCAGCATATCATACTCCAAAATTAATGTAATTAAGCTAGCGGAAGACTGAGATAGATATATAAAGTATATGTACGTGTTTCACAACCTCCAGAGTATGAGTATATTACCGAGCTGAATATATACATGTTTTAACTCAAAATATACAAAATGACAAAACGTAAGTGTCCAACTAATCCATGTATCTCTGTAATCCCATCAAAGCAGCACAAGGTCTACATAGACCTGCCAGAGAGCTGAACATAGGAGAATTCTTCCTCCTCATCTATGAAGTCCAACTTTACTACATATACATCATCATCACCTACATCTATAATAGAGTCTGATTGGTGTTTTAAAACACCGTCCCAGAGTGGGATTGAGTGATTAACTCAGTGGTACTATAAGGTAAATGTTAACATGTTATCAATTCAATCAAGCAGTATAACAGTCATTTCCTAAGTACTCTTATTAATGCATGGATGGTATGCATTAATGATGCATGCCCTCGCACGACACTCCCTCAAGCGACTACATCAACCATTCGCGCATGGCAAACTACCTAAAGTGCACTTTCTCGCCAAAGCACATGTAATGCAGTGCATGGTCGTGTTAGCCAATTATTTAATTAGGCTTATTCATACAATAGATTCGGGAATCTAAGGTACCTCCCATTATATCATTTACCTAATCGAAAGATCCATCTAGGGTCATTAATCCTAGTTAATTACATACGATAGGCAAGTTGTAGGGCATCACTCTTAATGAAAAGTAGTGGATAGGTAAGTTCGAGAGTTTATACTTGAGGTTGCTACGGGAAGGCTCGTCACCTCAGCGCAAGCTGATAGTTCGAATACAGTGTCCCATACCATCGTATTCGGCTCACGAGTTTAGATTACTCACTGGTCACTACGGGGAGGCTCGTCCCCAGCGTAGGCCGACAGCTCGACTATGGTGTCCTATACCACCATGCCCAGCTCATGACTCTTAGCGGATCGTAGTACCATAGGCGAAACGGGTCTTTACATTGGTAAGTGGTATCTTAGATTCAAGCAATGATGTCCATACATGGTAAACACACAATAGACCAATCGGTTTATTAGACAAGTTTGATTGGTACGAGCACACGCCGAATTAATCGACATAGAGCGCATAAGCACCCCATGTAGCCTAACCACTGTTAACAATCATCTGTGATCCGGATTCACCGAACTCATCAAATGTGGCGAGACTGATTCGACCATTCAAACGGGAATTGTTACCGATTGCCTGGACAACGTGGTAGTCCCAGTCTTACTCAGATGTAATAGATAGCTACATGTGATAAGCATATCAACATTTACTAAACATTTCAATAAAGATTCTAATTTGAGCATTTCATCGAACACATTGAACATGTTACCAAATATTGCATTTCATCTATAAATTGCGTAGTCGAAATTAAGATTGCATGAAGGAAACTCTACATATAGATAAGGTAATTGAGAATCCTATCTCAATACCCTTATTAAATAAAATTCATCTACAATTTCTCATTCAGACATTTTATCGAACACTTAGACTACACATTACTAAATACATAGACTAGATTAGTTACGACATGAACTATCACAATTTATTATACAAATAGATCGTGGTACACACTACAAACATGAATCCCAGATTTATAGTCATGTCAAGCACAAATCACAATTTCATATTCATTCAAGCATTTCAACAAACACATAGAATGCATCTTATATTCAATATAGTTCACACATGTATGATTTATCGAAAACGTTGTAACTAAGATCATATGGCAGCAATCAAGTCAGACATAAATCATTGTTAACATTGAAAGCCTTGAAAACCATAACCTAAAAGTTTATAGTCCGCACCTTTCGTCGGAATACTCCATTCGGACGTTTCGAATCCTACATTCCTGAAAATGGAATAACGAGTACCTAAATCATGAAATCCGTTAGTTAGGTTGACAACTGGCTATTCTAAACCTTAACTATGACGTTAGGGTTTGGATTTCTTACAAAAATTGTAGTTGGAACAAGTTGTGAATAGAGAGGTGAATCAGTGCGTGGAGCTGTGGGAAAGAATCCCAGCAAAGATCTCCAGGAATCTCTCTTCCTTCCTTCCTCTTTTCTCTCCTTTTCTCTCTCTCTCTCTTTCCTAAGGTTTGGAGCAAATTCGTATGAGAGAGGGGTGGAGTGGTTTAAGGCCTTTAAATAGGCCCAAAATTGGTGTCAATGGCCCCGGGGCCAGGGTATACTTAGGTTATAACCAAAGGGTGTCTGTTTTTGACAAATGGGGTTCATCTGGAGGTCCGTTACTCACTTGCAGCATGGAGCAAGTTTCCTGACCTTGGATCTAAGCCAAGTTATGATTTTAGCACGATCAGGTTAGTGGATCGACTGTGAGGGACCTGTATCAGATCAACAGTCGTTGTCCCTCGATCAGGGCCACAGTTATACCGATAAGTGCAGGGAAATTTCCTTGATCCATGGGTGAAGTGGGTCAGAATCTAACGGTCCGAAGTCTTCAATTTCTCCTGTACGTGAATGGCCCAATTCACTTAAGTTTTAATACCTTTTCTAAGGATATTTGCGTTTCTCACACACTTCGCTCAGGGCTCAAGTTATGCATTTCTGGACACTATTTGGGGTCGATTCCCGTGATGGTTGTCAAGCCTAATAAGATGGTCATAAACCTATAGTTTCGCGGTCATCGGACTTTCGACGTGCAGTCCAGGTCTGATACGGAGTTTCAATGTGCTCCCGAGAGCAATTGGCTTTTGGGATTTCTCCTAGGTTTTTAAGTAGCGTTGAGTCATTGATTTTGATGGTTTTGGGTCTTGCCATTTGTATAAATAGTGGTTCAAACTAATCCACTGATTAATTCAGTTTAGTACTTAATTAAATTTCATCTAAATTCTACAAAATACGGTCCTTAGGGATTTTTGGCTGAGGTGGTACTCGGGCCTTTGTACGAATTTTTTCGAGACGTTACACAATTTCACATAGTTTAGCAGTCCACATGATCATATGGTTGGGACACACATTCCCCACATACCCACATGATTTACGGCTATCCACGTCACGCATGATCACAAGATTTATGAGCTACATATTCAACACTATTTTGCCAAATCTAGCTGCCATTCATCCCGTCAATGATCATATGGTTAAGGGCCATAACAATCATAAATCCACTTAAACAACTAGTCACACAATTGCCCCAATTTCATAAGTTAGATGGGCTATAAAAATCACGCACTCACATGGTGTAGTGGCTCACAGAACTTCCACCAATCCACATGACTAGTTGGGCCACCCAAAATCTCAAATTCCTATGGTGTAGTGATCTACATGATTTCTACCAACTGGCAGTCTAAATGAGGAATAACTATTACAATGGGTACCATGGAAATGACTTAGATTGTAATAAATATATAGGTAGCCCCATGCTCTAAAATGATCTAACAAAATAGATGAATGGCTGGTAAAACATGTACATTAGGTGGCCTATGATCGGTTAAAAAGGATAGGTGGATAGATTTCTCATAAAGATTTCTACAGTTCTAGGAAATATTTAATGGTGGACAAGTGATCAATATTGCTCCCGTGGCATGAGATTTAGATTTGACTAGTGTATGGGACCATATCCTAAAATGATAAGGATAAACCGATGAATGGCATGGATCTACATCATACTACAAGGTGGAGTCCATGGTCAAGGAAGCGTCTCGGCATATAAGGGGCACACTAGAGCCTAAGAATTTTGAATGGTTATTACTATTGTTTCTACTTGCAGGTGGCCCACCTAAAATTGAGTTCTACTTCATCTTATGTCCATGGGTAGGAGGTTGGCCCACTTCCCAAGTGACTGGAAAATATAGGCAGTGTGGGTATACAACACATGCACCTAGGTGGGATCCACATGCATCACGTTATGTCTAGGGAAGTTTTTATTAGTAAGCATGCAATTCCCTTTCCTGATTATTTTTATTATTATATTTTGTATAATTGTGGGTCCCATTGACACGGTGGGATCCACCCCATGAACAGTTTGTACAACACACAACATCATAGTTGATACCACCCACTAAATGAGTGGCATGGCTAGCTATAAGGTACATACATTGGGTGGGGCACAACACATGGATATAAAATATATGTAACGAGTTGTCTCCACTGTCCAATGACCGATCCAACTTTGGTGGCAGTTACACATCATTGCAGAACTCAAGGGATTTAATGATAGGGATTTTCATTTCCACTGTTTCTTATGGTGTACTCCACCTAAAGCATGGATTTGCCTCATACTTTCACTCATTTCTTAAAATGGTTTGAAGGGGTGGATGAATGGCCCAGATATACTTTTCATCACCAAGGTGGACCCCAGAAAAATCTGAGCATTTTGAGTACAATTTCCACTGTCCAAGAGGCATGACCTGCATGAGCTTCTAATCGGCCTGATTTTTGGGACCATATAATGAATGGGGCTAGTAAGATGGATGAATGGTGTGGATTTAGCACATACATCATGGTGTGGCCATGATCAACCACACAAAACTTTACCCTAAAGGTGGGCAGGGACCACCCTCTCTGGATGCACAACGTCCAGGGAGGACGTCACCTCCCCCATGCCCTTTCTTTTCTATTATTATTATTATTATTATTTGTATATTTCTCATTAAGGTGGGCCACTTGAGAGATCCAGTCCATCCATTGTGTGTGTCCCACTTGGTTGAGGGGTCAGTCCAAGTTTCAGGTGCATCTAAATTTTAGGTGGGCCCCAGCAAGTACTTTTATATGATTTACCTACTCTTCACATGATTTTAGATGGTGTGGGCCACCTGAGTTCCGTGTACGGCTGATTTTTGGGATATCCCAATTTCTAAAGGGGACCCATCAAATTCACGGTGTAGATATTTGACATACATCACGATGGGGCCTGTGGTGGACCTATTGTCCCTATCTATGTTTTCAAGCAGCAGGACTGGACGCTGGCAGCAACAACGTCCAGCATCCTTTTACTTATTTATTTATTTATTTTTTTCATTTTCTTATAGTTTTTTGTAGGTGGGGCTCACATGAGGACGATCCAGTCCATCTGTTAGATTCTATGACTCATGATAGATCCAACAAGCCCAATATTCTGCATTTTTTGGCGCACAGAAACATCACAATAGGCCTTAACAGTTTATTACCATTAATACGATCTTTTTTATTGTGTGGCATACCAGAGATTTGGATTGGCTTCATTTTTCGCCTCAGTGCCTAAAATAATTTGGGAAATTAAATGGACGATGTGGATCAGAAGCATACATCATGGTGGGGGCTGTTGTGGGTCCCACACTCTCCCCCTTATAACAAGGAACAGGGACGCTGGCAGCAACAGTATCCACTCTCCTCTCTTTTTTTTTAAATTTTTTTAAAATTTTATTTTGAAGTGTGCACATGTGTGCATGGGTGTGTGTGAGTTTGGTCAGCCCAATGAGCCATGCTTGGACGTTTAGATGAATATAAAGATCATAGTGGGGCCATGTTTTGGTGACCAAGCTGATATTTATGGTCTCTTCATCCACATCCTTGTGACCATATACCCATGTATGATGGTTAGTTTACATCACGGTGGGCCCACGGCTAGTGGGTCCCACACATGCTTTAGATCAAGCTAATATTTGTTTCATCCCATCATCTATATGTGTAAAACCATATATCACTATGAGCCCTATCATTAATGGGTCCTACATCATCATTATCATCACATCATCACCACAATTAATCATCCGAATAATCAAGATAGAAAATAAACCATAAGAGTGGAGGGGGTGTGCTCACATTGATGGATTAGATGGATGGTTGAGATGGGTGGAAGGGATGGGATTGATGGAATTGATGGCCCACCAAGATCACTCCTCTCTCTCTCTCTCTCACACACACACACACACACACTCTCTCTCTCTCTCTCTCTCTCTCTATTGTAGGAAATGGTGAAAATGCTAAGGGTGGAGGGGTATTTGTAGAGAAATGGATAAAATTTTTGGTTTGGTTAGGCTAATGTGATTAATGTTAGCTTAATATAGGATTATGAGAATTTTATTCATGATTAGGAATTAATGGTGGATTAAAGGGGCATGGGATGGCATGGTGTGATGATGTCATGTATAGGGTATGGTATGGAAAGAAGTTGACTTTAGAGAGCACATGAGAGAGGGATGGCATGGGAGGGTGACATCACACACATGGGTAGAGATTCTCTCACCCATGTGTGGAATGGAGTCTATGGGGCCATGCGCACATGATACACTAATGATTCTTCACGATGTATCTCACTAATGGAGCGTCGTACAGACGCACGGGTGGTACCTACGCGATCGCGGCGATGGGGCGGTTGATATGAAATCAGTTTTGAAGCCTTGGGTTTCCGGTCAGTCGTGTGTGCACTATACACAACTAGTCTAGGTTTGGCTAAGGGCGTCGATCATCGTGCACATAGGCATATAAAGTGGTACAGAATGGACAGGTCTTACAATCTACCCTCCTAATAATAATTTGGTCCTTAAAATTTCTAGTCACAAATACATTATCAAACTCATAACATGGAAAGCCAAACATACGTATCATCATACGTATACAATATAATCATCCATCCCACAAGTGAGGGTATTGCTCGTAGCTATCTCCCTCATGCCTGGGTGCTAAGTATAATTTCTCGGTTCTCTAGTAGGGAACCCTATTTTGACTAAGTTCTCAAAATGGGAATCCTAGATTCATGTCTCTAGATTCATACACATCAGGGGTACTAATAACATCTAGGTTTTCGATCAATCGCTGTGGGAGACCTAGTTTAAGTTCTTCTATATTTTTTAGTTATTGACTTTACTCGTAAGTGATCCCAAATCTTATGCTCTGATACCATCTTCTGTCACGCCCCAAATCCGGGGATGAACAACTTCTGTGATGCCCCGAATCCGGGACTCAACTTCCATACACCAAGTCTTGAGTTCGACGCACCATAAGGAAGATTTTTTTTTTAAATTTATATACACACATACACATATATATATATATATATATTATAATAATAATACCCGAGCATGAAGATCTATGATTAAAATACCAAGCAACACTCTCCATTATAAATCCTGATGGTTATAAGTACAATGCTCTCCAAAAGGTACACAACGACAACATTACCAAATCGAAAAATAGATACAATGTATCACGAAAGCTAGGTCTTCTAAGCTACTCCTGCCCTGAAAAAAATGAGAAATAGGAAGCTTAGGCAAAAAGCCTAGTGAGTAAACATGTGTGTGCAGTGTGTCCTACATGCAAGCAAGATAAATATGCCACGAAGAAATCATGTATGGTGAAAGGCGTGTATTACGTAAGGTATGATGTCAATGCCAATGCAATGCATATGCATCATAGTAATACTCCAAGTCAATGCTACCAGCATCACCAAGTCATATTTTCATTTCTCCTATACCACAGCTATAACTGTATTACATGCATCCATACTTACGTCGTCATCATCATATTGTCATGCCATATCATAACTGTATATCTCGGGAAAATACCGTGGTCAACACCCATGCACTAGACACCAGCAATCGACTTCATTACCCACCAATGGGGTTACAACCTCCATTTGGTATACTAGTAGCAGACCTCGTTTGCGCTTCTCCTCACAGGAGGGTTAGACCGATCCCTGTTTGCACCTCAGCCCTTAAGCAGGTTGGACCCACCTCTTCTCAACCCAACCTCGTCAATGGGAGTCAAATTCATAACCCATGTATCCACTCGACCCGACGGTGAGGTATCCCTAGCTAGCATCGGGGTTTAGGGACTTTCAACCCAATGGGCACATCATCCCCTACTATTTCCACACTTTCGGTGTCCTGTTCATTTTTTGGGATAACCCAAGTCATCATCATAGATGTACATTTCATCATCAAGATCTAACTCATCTTATACGGCATGACTGTGGTATTTCGATAATCATGATTATGCATGAATTCAAGCAATTATGATGAGACACACATTCAAGTGCATGTGGTATGCATATAATGCCATGATTTTAGGGTCTGCATAACCTTTAAGCCAAAAATGACATATAATCATCATGTCTCACGATCAACTATATCAATCCATGGTTATGTGGCTAAACTGAAGAGGACATATCTTACACATGAACAAATGTATTGAAGTACACTTACACATACCATCATTCCATGGTGCATGAGTATGATCAATATCAACATGATTAAGTAGATGAATTTAATATGCTATGAAGTGGAACAACATTAATCAAGATATTAAATCACATACTTCTATTAATCATAATCACTAACACCACTAATATCATCCATAACTATCACAATCACGAGCATTAATTATATTCAGAATTACACCATATTCTTCGCAAGATAGATATTCCATTAGCGGCTTTGGCCTGACATGATTTTCTTTTATTGGGACGACATGGTTATACCCTAACTAGGCCTTATGGTTAATGAGTGGTGGTGATGCAAAGTACATGCACTAAGTAGTTATGAGATGAAAGGCATAGATATAACATATAGTAAATGAGTCACAGGATGGATGGTGCTGGTGAAATCATATAATGTAGAGGGCTTTACTTTCAAGTGGGCTGTTAGTAGGTTGGATTTGTAAATAATTATCATAGTAGTTCTATAATGGTTTGGAAGGCACAGGTAAACCTCATAAGATACAGTGAGCCCTAAGTTGAACAACTTGGTATATAATATACACATAAGAGTTAGTCACGTTTGGATGATGTGGGTTTGTCTCATAGGACGTAGTGGGTTCTACTTTCAAGTGGTCCTACAAGTAGATGGGTCCACACACAAACATTACGGTGGGTCCCAATAAGTAGATAGTATAGGTAATTCACATACATTAAGGTAGTACAAGGAAGAACAATTCAAATGCACAAGGCACACGTCAGCGTGCTCCATCATCAAACTGTTTGGTTGGTAAAATAATTGAACAGTGCGGATAAAATACGTACATTGAGTGGGTTCACAAGTGTTCAAAAGTTATACATTCAATTAACACTATTTCATATCGTCTGACTTATTTAGGAATTGGATCTAGGTCATTTTGGAATCATGTTCTAGAATTAGCTAGCCTAAATGGTGAAATATGCAATACTTACATCAAGGTAGGGTCCATAATCAATCTAATACACGTCTTAAGTTCACATACCCAAGAGCTTACACCATCAGCATAGTCCACGAGTCTGAGTAATCACACAATTCTCATATGCCACATGGTCTTATGGCCACTCCATTATCAAAAGTCCATATGGTTGAGTGGCTAAACAAATGTCACTCTACTTGTCATAATAAGGGACTTAAGGTGAGATGATTACTTATTATTATTATTATTTTTTTTATTATACCATAACTCACATAATGGGGTAACCACTTTACTAAACTTTCACATACTTAGGCGGTCAGTACCACAATTTCACATAGTTTAGCAGTCACCTAAGCACCACATGATCATATGGTTGGAACACACATTCCCCACATACCCACATGATTTATGGCTATCCATGTCACACATGATCACAAGATTTATGAGCTACATATTCAACATTATTTTGCCAAATCTAGATACCATTCATCCCGTTAATGATCATATGGTTAAGGGCCATAACAATCATAAATCCACTTAGACAAGTGGTCACACAATTGCCCCAATTTCATAAATGATCTAACAAAATAGATGAATGACTGGTAAAACATGTATATTAGGTGGCCCATGATCAGTTAAAAAGGATAGATGGATAGATTTCTCACAAACATTTTTTGCAGCTCTACATTTAACAGTGGACAAGTGATCAATTGCTCCTGTGGCATGAGATTTGGATTTGACTAGTGTAGGGACCATACATTAAAATGAAAAGGATAAACCGATGAATGGCATGAATCTACATCATACTACAAGGTGGAGTCCATGGTCAAGGAAGCGTCCCAGCATATAGTGGGCACACTCGAGCCTAAGAATTTCCAATGGTTATTACTACTGTTTCTACTTGCAGTGTGGCCCACCTAAAATTGAGTTCTACTTCATCTTGTGTCCATGAGCAGGAGGTGGGCCCACTTCCCAAGTGACTGGAAAATATAGGTAGTGTGGGTATACAACACATGCACCTGGTGGGATCCACATGCATCACATTATGTCCAGGGAAGTTTTTATTAGTAAGAATGCAATTCCCTTTTCTTATTATTATTATTATTATTATTATTATAATATTTTGTATAATTGTGGGTCCCATTGACATGGTGGGGTCCACCCCATGAACAATTTGTACAACACACAACATCATAGTTGATACCACCTACTAGATGAATGGCATGGCTATAAGGTACATACATTGGGTGGGGCCACAACACATAGATGGTCTAAATGATGGACGACTTGGATATAAAATACATGTAACGAGTTGGCTCCATTGTCCAATGACCGACCCAACTTTGGTGGCAGTTATGCATCATGGCAGAACTCAAGGGATTTAATGGTAGGGATTTTCATTCCCACCATTTCTTATGGTGTGGTCCACTTAAGGCGTGGTTCTTCCTCATACTTTCACTCATTTCTTAAAATGGTTTGAAGGGGTGGATGAATGGCCCAGATATACTTTTCATCACCAAGGTGGGCCCTAGAAAAATCGGAGCATTTTGAGTATAATTTCCACTGTCCAAGTGGCATGGCTTGCATGAGCTTCTAATCGCTTGATTTTTGGGACCATACAATTAATGGGGCTAGTAAGATGGATGAACGGTGTGGATTTAGCACATACATCATGGTGTGGCCATGATCAGCCCCACAAAACCTTACCCCAAAGGTGGGCAGGGATCACCCTCTCTGGGCGCACAACGTCTAAGGAGGACGTCACCTCCTCCATGCCCTTTCTTTTCTTTTCTTTTAATTTTTTTTTTTTGTATATTTCTCATCAAGGTGGGCCACTTGAGAGATCCAGTCCATCCATTGTGTGTGTCCCACTTGGTTGAGGGGTCAGTCCAAGTTTCAGGTGCATCCAAATTTTAGGTGGACCCCAGCATGTACTTTTATATGATTTACCTACTCTTCACATGGTTTTAGATGGTGTGACCCACCTGAGTTCCGTGTATGGCTGATTTTTGGAGTATCCCAATTTCTAAAGGGTACCCATCAAATTCACGGTGTAGACATTTAACATACATCATGATGGGGCCTGTGGTGGGACCCATCATCACTTTCTATGTTTTCGAGCAACAGGACTGGACGCTGACAGCAATAGCGTCCAGCATCCTTTTGCTTATTTATTTATTTTCTTGTAGTTTTTCATAAGTGGGACCCACATGAGGATGATCCGGTCCATCTGTTAAATTCTATGACTCGTGACAGGCCCAGCAAGCCCAATATTCAGCATTTTTTAGTGCACAAAAACATCACATCAGGCCCTAACAGTTTATTACCATTAATACGATCATTTTGATTGTGTGGCCTACCAGAGATTTAGATTAGCTTCATTTTTCACCTTAATGCCTAAAATAATTTGGGAAATTGAATGGACGGTGTGGGTCAGATACATACATCATGGTGGGGCCTGTTGTGGGTCCCATACTCTCCCCCTTATAATAAGCAACAAGGACGCTGCTTGCTGCAGCGTCCTCTGGACGCTGGCAGCAACAACGTCCTCTCTCCTATTTCTTTTTTTTTCTTTTTTCTTTTTAAATTTAAAATTTAATTTTTTTTTATTTAAGGTGTGCACGGGTGTGTGTGAGTTTGGTCAGCCCAATGGGCCATGCTTGGACAGTTGGATGACTATAAAGATCATAGTGGGGCCATGTTTTGGTGACCAAGCTGATATTTATGTTTTCTCTTCATCCACATCCTTGTGACCATATACCCATGTATGATGGTTAGTTTACATCACGGTGGGTCCCACATAACCTTTAGATTAAGCTAATATTTGTTTCATCCCATCATCTATATATGTATAACCATATATCACAATGGGCCCTACCATCAATGGGTCCTACATCATCATTATCATCACATCATCACCACAATTAATCATCTGAATAATCAAGAAAGAAAACAAACCATAAGAGTGGAGGGGGTGTACTCACATTGATGGATTAGATGGATGGTTGAGATGGATGGAAGGGATGGGATTGATGGAGTTGATGGCCCATTAAGATCACTCCTCTCTCTCTCTCTCTCACACACACACACACACACACACACACTCTCTCTCTCTCTCTCTCTATTGTAGGAAATGGTAAAAATGCTGAGGGATGAAGGGGTATTTGTAGAGAAATGGATAAATTTTTTTGTTAGGTTAGGCTAATGTGATTAATGTTAGCTTAGGATATGATTATGGGAATTTATGCATGATTAGGAATTAATGGTGGATTAAAGGGGCATGGGATGGCATGGTGTGATGATGTCATGTATAGGGTATGGTATGGAAAGAAGTTGACTTTTGGGGAGCACATGAGAGAGGGATGGCATGGGAGGGTGACATCACACACATGGGTAGAGATTCTCTCACCCATGTGTGGCATGTACATGTGTGCATGGCATGTGTTGTGCACATGTGTGGAATGGAGTATATGGCGCCATGCGCACATGATACACTAATGATTCTTCGTGGCGTATCTCACTAACGAAGTGTCATTCAAATGCACGGGCGGTACCTACGCGACCGCGGCGATGAGGCAGCCGATATGAAATCAGTTTTGAAGCCTTGTGGTTCCGGTTAGTTGGGTGTGCACTATGCATGGCTAGTCTAGGTTTGGCTAAGGGCGTCGATCATCATGCACATAGGTATATAAAGTGGTACGGAATGGATGGGGTCTTACACTATCAATCCTAGGCATTTATCAAATCATGCATACATAATTAAGCATTCAAACACATAAGCATAATTAAACCGATGCACAAATAACAATCTCAAACACAAGCATGTATAGTGGTTTAGCTATGTGCCTACTCCACTCCCGGTAGACTCACTCTCTCCTAGAGTGTACCAGATTTCACTACGAGAGGTTTTAAATCAGGGTTTACCTCTAACCTTTACAACCTACGCAAGGTATAGCCTACACAAGACAATCACTCATGCCTACACAAGGCATTCACACATTCTTACACAAGGCATTAGGTCCTACACAAGAACACTATACCTATTCTCCCATTGGAGGCCTATAAAAGGTCATATTGAGTTTGAAAATAAACTTTGAAACCAAATCCTACACAAGGAAGAGGTTTCAGACTCTTTAGAGTCTTATACTTACTTTTAAGTGGGTGAGACCTTCTTGTTGCACCTTGTGGGTTGCCTGATCTCTGCTTAGTTGTGCTTCAATCAGCTCCCGAAAGCTCCCCCGATTATGGTGCTGTGTTTCTCCTAATGCTTCAGCTTCACGATCAATTTCCTTGCATATGATGCTCCTTTAGGGTAACCAAGGTAATGGGAGTGGTTTTTTTTAGTGCACTTATTTGCACACATGTTTGTCAATCATGTGACTAGTTGTGTCAAGTAGTCGGATGAGTTCTTGGCAAATGAAGGCCGACGACGCAACTAGAGCAGAAACCCGAACTATAAAGTTAGCATCTAAAGAAGCTTCTTACGATAAGGATCTTGCAAATAGATGATCCTAACCCAAATAGGAAAACCTACCTAGGTCATCTATTCAAATCCAATTTCGAGTTCATATTTTCTATCCTTTTAGTATTGGCTTTAGCAAGTTCCGAGTTGATGAATGATTAAATGGATAAGGGATTAAAATAGGAAAATCTGTCCACATTCGGTAGGACAAAGGTGCCACCGAATAGCACCTTCGGTATCACCGAAGATACCTTCGGTGTTACTGAAAGTGCTCAAAATAGTTCAGTAACAATTCAAAGGTAATTTGGTACCACCGACTGGACATTTCTGTAACACCGACTGCCATCAACGTACAAATTTTGCTATCACTGAAAGGGATATTTTTCATTCAGCAACTTGATGATTTAATTCACTACTACCGACTGATAATTTGGTACAACCGAAGTAAGTTCGGTAATACAGAAGTTAGCTTCGGTAGCACCGTAAACTAGCCATTTTCTATCCATTGGAACTGTTTATCTATAAAAGTGGCATGTAGAAACTTACAAAAAGTGTGGATTTAGGCATTTCAGAGTCTCTAGGTTGTCCCAAGCTCTAATCTCTCATCCTAGACTCTATCCACATGAGATTCATATTCTTTTCATTGTGATTCATCACTCATGAGCATTTAAAGCTCTTATTTATGAAGAACAAGATCTCAAGCTTTCATTAGAGTATTAAGACCAAACCTATAGGTATATTCTTAGTCCCAACCATACTCTAGTGTATCCATCGATTGAATCCCTTGGGAAATCCACTCATTATCCTAGATAGGAGATTCAACCAAACTCTCATTACCTTGGTCACCTTTATAGGTATATCATATGCAAGGTTCTTGATCGTGAAGCTGAACTAACAGGAAAATCTAAGCTACGCGATTAGGGGAGCACCGGAAAGCTGATTCAAGCATGAGAGCGCGAAGATCAAGCAACCTAAGATGAGCTACAAAGGAGGACTCATTTCGACAAGTAAGTGTCATTATCAAGAGTCCAAAGTTTAGTCTCTATCCTCGTGTAGGATTGAGGCTAAGAGTTTTCTATAAACAAACTCGCATAGGTGCCTTGTGTGGACCTTGGCCGGTGGGCCTAAATGTAGGTGCCTTATGTGGGACCTTGTTTAGTGGGCCTAAATGTCGGTTCTAGGTGTAGGACCTTTACTCTTGCGGAGAGTAAAAATTGGTGTCCTTAGTGTAGAACTGTAAAGGTTATTGGTGAACCTGTTTTAAAACCATTAATAGTGAAATTCGGTATACTCTGGGATTGAGTGTGGATGTCGGGAGTGGAGTAGGTACGTAACCAAACCACTATACATGGATGTGTTTGGAATGATCATTTGTGCATTTATCATGATTATTTAAGTTTGAATACTTAGATTATTTATGCATGATTAGATGAATGCTTAAGATTGATAGGAAGCACATTCCACACACAAGCTCACATCACTAGGCTAGTTGTTTTATTTGTATATCTTGAATAACCTTTATGATTGGACCCTCTATTGGCTTGGAAGCCTTTAGAGGTATATTACCTTACTTACTTTAAACTGAATGATTGTTTAAGTTAGGCAATTAGAATTTTTAAATAAGCAAAATATATAAAAAGTCCTATTCACCCCCTTAGGACATTGTCTTATATTCGTTCTTCAGTATCATTAGTATAAACCGTAATTTCAAGTTGAATCTCCTACAACTAGATGGTGAGTGGATTTCCTATGGGATTCAACTAATGGATGCTCTAGAGTATCATGGAGACTATGAATAAACCAATAAGTTTGGGCTCAGTGCTCTAGAGAAGGCATGAGATCATGTTCTTCATAAATAGGAGCTTGGAATGCTCATTGAAGTGAGGAATACAATAAAAAGAACATGAATCTCATAGGGATAGAGTCTACGATGATTTGGTTAATCTTGAGATGCACTAGGGACTCTAGGATGCCTTAATCCATAATTTCTGCGAAGATCTAGCTGCTCCTTTTATTAGAAAAAGTTTCCAACTGATCTATAACGGCTATATTTCGGTCCTACCAAGAGATCTTCTGTTGTCAATTATGTGACTAGTTGTGTCTTGTAGTCAGATGAGTTCTTGGCAAATGAAGACTGGTGACATAATTGGATCAGAAGCATCGAAGCCACACTGAAAATAAAGGACTGTTTCTACGACCTTAAACCTTGCAAATAGATGATCCCAACCTAAATAGGAAAACCTACTTAGGTAATCTATTCAAAGCCAAGTTCAAACTCATACTTTTTATCATTTAGCCTTGGCTTAAGCAAGTCCCAAGTTAGTGAAAGATTTGTTGGACAAAACAAGAAAAATAGAAAAATCTGTCCATTATCGGTATGACGAAGGTGCCACCGAATAACACCTTCGGTACCATCGAAGATACCTTTTGTGTTACTGAAGGGGCTCAAAATAGTTCAGCAAGCTTACAACATTAATTCTGTGTCACCGACTGCCACCGAAAGGGTCTGTTTTTAGACAACAACTTAGGGAATTAATTCGGTATTACCAAAAGATATTTCAGTACCACCGAAGCAAGTTCGGTGATACTAAAGTTGGCTTCGGTAGCACCGTAAACTAGCCGTTTTCTATCCGTTGGAACTTTTTATCTATAAAAGTGGCCTGTAAAAACTTACAAAATTAGTGAAAATAGGCACCATAGAGTCTCAGTGTATCCCAAGCTTATCCTAGCCCATTTAGACTCTATCCATATGAGTTTCATGTTCTCTTCATTGTGATCTATCACTCCTATGAGCATTCAAAGCTCCGATTAATGAAGAACATGAACTTGTGCCTTCTCTAGAGTACAAAGACCAAACTAATAGGAAAATCTTTGGTTCTTTGATACTCTAGAGCGTCCATAGGTTGAATCCCTTAGGAAATCCACTAATTATCCTAGATAAAAGATTCAACCAACTCCCATAACCTTGGTCACCTTTATAAGTACATCTTATGCAAGGTTTTTTTTTATCATGAAGCCAAACCTAACAGATAAATCTAAGTGACGCGATCGGGGGAGCACTGGGAGCTGATTCAAGCATGAGAATGCGAAGATCATGCATCCCAAGACGAGCTATAAAAGAGAACTTTATCCGACAAGTAAGTGTCATAATTAAGAGTTCAAAGTTTAGTCTCTTTCCTCATGTAGGATTGAGGCTAAGAGTTTGCTATCAGCAAACTAGTTTAGGTTACTTGTGTGGGACCTTAACTGGTGGGCCTAAAAGTAGGTGCCTTGTGTGGGACTTTGACCGGTGGGCCTAAAAGTAGGTGCCTTGTGTGGGACCTTTGCCGGTGGACCTAAACGGTAGGTGCCTAGTGTGGGACCTTGGCCGGTGGGCCTAAACGTGGGTTTTAGATGTAGGACCCTTGCTCTTGCGGAGAGCATAAATTATGTCCTTAGTGTAGGATTGTAAAGGTTATTGGTGAACCTATTTTTAAACCATTGATAGTGAAATCCGGTGCACTCTGGGATTGAGTGTGGATGCCAAGAGTGGAGTAGGAACGTAGCCGAACCACTATAAACGCTTGTGTTTGGAATTGTTATTTGCGCATCTATTTAATCATGTTTATATATGCTTGAATGTTATAACTTCTCATACATGATTGAATGAATGTTATGGATTGATAGGAGGAACATTCCACACATAAGCTCACAACACTAGGCTAGCTATTATATTCTGCATATCCTTTATAGTCCTTGTGATTGGAACCTCTAACTGGCTTGGAAGTCATTAGAGTTATTTTTCTTAACTTGGTTAAAATTGAATGATTATTTAAGTTAGGCAATCGGGACTTTAAATAGGTAAAAATAATTGCAAAGTCCTATTCACCCCCCTCTAGGACCTTAACTTAGATTCCTTCTTCAGTATTAATGGTGTAAAATACAATTTCATAGGTTACTGGACAGTTTTTGGTCACTTTCGGTCGGACTGAGGCTATCTTCGGTTGCACTCGGTCGAACCGAATTTCAGCTCGGTCGGACCGAATTTATTCCAAACATTGCTAGATAGTTTTGGTCACTTTCGGTTGAACCGATACTATCTTTGGTTGCACTCGGTCAGACCGATTTTCATCTCGGTTGGACTGAATTAACTCCAAACCTTGCTGGACAGTTTTAGGCTATTTCGGTCGGACCGAATCCAACCAAATAGAGGCCAGATTTACCCATTTGAGTTTAAGTCCTACAATAGCCATGTTCAAACCTCTAAGGCCAAAGCTAAGGAGATAGGAAATATGAACTTTATGGCTTAAGAGATGATCTAAATGAGGTTTCCTATTTGGGGCATGATCATCTAGGAGGTATATGTTTATTTCGTTTTGAGGATTGGAATCATAGGAGCATCTTTTAACCTTGTAAGTGTTTCTAGATGCTTCTGCTCCAGTTGCGTCTTTGGTCTTCATTTTCCAAGGACTCACCCGACTACTTGACACAATGGTTCACATGATTGACAAAACTAGTGTGCAGGAATGAGTGCACTAATAATCTCCCCCTTTGTCAATTACGTGACAAAAACAAACTTACCTAAGACAATGTCACGGTCCATACTAATGACATAACAAAACAATAAAAATTACGTGTCAATATAGAAATTTTACAACTCTAAAACACTCAGACATGTAATGCAGCAATGCTCCCCTGAATTACTTCCATGATCAACCTGCGACGTAGGAAGAACAATCCCTACAAAAGATAATGTTTTGGTGGGTGATTTATCTCCCCCTTTTTGTGAGTATTTGACAAGGGGTTAGACAGCAAGTGATAGATCAATAAAAAATAGAGATAACTGAGTATAAGCATGCTAAGTATGGCTGAGTATGGCTATGAAAAGGATGATATATATGAACCATCAATAGCTGAACTGTAAACAAAAAGATATCATTGAAGCACTTTTAAAGCCTAAGGTATCCATAAAATTTAGGCTTGGATGTTAGTTTGTCCTATGAAACACTGAGTTGGGTGTAATTAAAGCATGAACAACATCACCCAAGTCCAAAAAGTGTTGGGATCGAAGTCCAAAGAAAAATTATTCAAAAAGTTGAAAAGGCCGAGCTCTTAAGTCCTAGAGGGGGGGTGAATAGGACTATGCCAAATAAAAAAATAAATGCGGAATACAAAGACAGATAGCACAATAAAATAACAACCTCAAATGCACTAGTCTAGAGAGGTTGTTACAAACTGAGTTCTAAGGACAACCATTCATGAAAAACCAAGGTTTATGGTAGGACAATCTGATGTCTAAAACATTAGTAAGTATCAAAAACTCAAACTGAGAATGAGGCGAAGGAAATAAACTAAATTATTACAACATTCACCACAAGCGCATAAAGAAAATTACTACATTCATCACCACACATACATCATAATCATCATCCAAACTCCGAGAATTATAGTGGTTCGTGTGTGTACACCAATTGTTCGCAAACAACCACATGACTACTCCACTCCCAATATCCTCACCCACGGGATATTGGCTTTCACTAAGAAATAAGGTTTTCCAAGGTTCACCTTAAAACCTTCACAATTGTGTTTTTCAAATGGGCTTACACAATCACAAAAACCCCACAATGAGTTTTTCCTGGCTGAATCTCACAAACCAAAAATGCAGAAAATGAAATTGTACTTATCTGAAGATTCTTCTTCCGATGTAGCCCGGTAGAACTAATTTAATGTAGACGTAGATGTTCAATGTCCAATCTCACAAAAGAAAGGGTTCTAAGTCTAAATGATTTTTAAATTAAATTAACCTGGGCTAGCTTGATTTGATTTTAATCTCTAAAGGGTAAATCAAAATTCCATTTCTAATAAGATAGAATTGAATAAAGAGATCTCAAAATCAAATACAAAAAGTTATAACAAGAATCTAAAATCAATAAGCAATAGCTTCACAATAGCAGGAACTTATCTCTCAGAATGATAGCTTGATTAGGCTTGGAATGAATGAATAATTCTGAGAAACGTCCTCTATTTATAGGTAAAAATTTTGTTCCCTCGACTGGTCTAAGGGTCGGTTCGACTCATCGAAGCAACAACCAATTTTCAAAAATTCTAACGTGATAAGATAAACCTGTTACTCAACTGGTCGAATGGGTAAAAATCTCCTTACTAGAGTTCGAGTCGAGCCCTGTTCGACTAGTCGAGACTGTTCACTCGATTGGTCGAGCAATGTGCACGACTGGTCGAGCCACAACAAAAAATTCTCCAAAATTCTCAACAAATCTTGGACTGGTCGAGAAACTTCTTGGACTGGTCAAGCCAGTGCCTGGACTAGTCGAACAATGAATAGGACTAGTCAAAGAAAAGCCTATAAACTTATACATTGACTCAAATTCAATATGCAATTAATATGACCTAACCTATGGTCAATCTAGGGTCATCTATACCTTAAATGTGAGTATGAAATATTGAAACATTGATCGCTTCGGTAGATCGTTTATATTGAAGCACATGAAGCTTGACCTCATATTCTTGAGCTTGTGATCTTAAGACTTGAGCTAGAGGTAATGAACTTGAACTTGAGCTTTGAGCTTGAGATAAACTTTGTGTTCTTGTACTTGAGCATGTGTTGAATCTTTGGCAAAGTTCTTCAACTTGAAAATGTAGAAGAGTTGACGATGGTGATCTTGAAGGTGAACTATCAATCTTATCAAAACAAGATACTAACTCCATGTGGTTTAGCACAACAAAATTTCACAATACTGGGTGTTATAATTATAACATAGCACTTATAAAAGTAATAACCACATCACATCAAAAAATGATAGAAAACTAAGATGATCTAGACGGCGTTGGCGTCACTGTATCATCCTAATGGCATGATAAGTGGGCTACAATCCACTGCACAGTCCGCTGTAAGGAGTGAATGGCGTTGCCCATGGAGTGGACCATCCTTTCCAGCTTGGACTGACGTTCGATGATCTACACCTGCTACTATCTAATGGTTGAGAGAATATCATTAGAAGAAGCAATAGGAGCAGGAGGTGGTGATTGTGGGGCAGCAGCGCCTTTAGTGATGTCAGGAACATCTTCCTAAATGTCCTCACCTTCTACTTGGTCCCTCAATCCATGTTTAGAGGAGAGTCTCATCTTTCTAAGACTGTTGGCTATGAATTTTAGTGTTGTGAGCATTTTTCCCTTGTCCCTTTTTATGCAGAACTGGTTGGCTAGCCGACAGATTAACCAACCAAATAGTATTCCAAAGGTATAATAATGAAAAAAAGAAAGGACAAGCTATAAATGTCCTTGAGGGAGGGGGGGGGGGTGAATAGGACAATGTCAAATAATTTGATACAATGTATAATAATGATTCAATTAAATATAATATTGCAAAGTATAGAATCCTTGAACCAAATAGTTCGTAGGACAACCTTACACCTAAAAGATTTTGGTAGGACAACCTTATTTCACGACGTCTTTGAAATTAAAGTATCAAACTAATTGCAAAGAGTAAGAAAAGCACAATAGCACAAATAATTAAATTCAATCACCATAATACATAAAAGAGTTATAGTGGTTAGGTGCCTCAATGCAATCTACTCCACTCGTAAAATTACTAACCTCACAATTTTGGCTTTTCACTATTTCAAGATTTTTCAGGGTCACCTTGACAACCTTATACAGTTATTGCAATTTTCAAAGGCTATCATAATGAAACCACTTTGTGATTTTACAGCGTCACCACAAATACACCAGCTTTGAGATTTTACAGGGTCACCATAAACAAACCCACTCAGATTTTTAGGCTATCTCAGAAAAACCCAAATTGAAATAATTAAAAATAAACAGTACTTATCTTCGATTTGGCGCGAGTCAAAGTTGTAACTGTAGCTTGAATGCAGCGATCTTCTTCTTGGGATATTGATGAAACTGATGTATAAGTTTAACTTAAAAAGATGCAAAGGGATTTAATAGATTTTTAATGAAATGAATTAAACCCTATTGTTGCGGATTCGATTCTCCTTCTTCTCAAAGTAGAGTCTGGATTATTCTTATTAAAACAATTTAATCTAACTTTGAAAAGGAGAATAGAATAAGATAATAATAAAATATGAATTACAACAAAAATATCTTAAAGTGGCTTGAAGGATCTTTCTCTAAACACAATAAAAGAATATGAATTTTTGTGATTTAGAATGTAAGAGAAAGCCTCTATTTATAGCCAAGGATCTGTATAGTTCAGCTGGCCGAACTCTAAAGATAACGTTCTAATCAGAATCTAAAAATTACGGGATAAAATCTTTCAAATCTTCGGCTGACCGAACACCCAGTTCGGCTGGCCTAAGATCAAGTTTAGCTAGCCTAACTGGTTTAGATTTTGAATATGTTCCATTGCTGGAAACTTGACCGAACTTCCTTAGGCTGGCTGAACCCTACCTTGGGCTGGCCTAATCTACCGCAAAAGAAGATCTTATGTGATCTGAATTTTGTTCAAATTTTGCATGGTTGGTCCAAGTAGTTAGGCTGGCCGAACTGAGCGTCGGGTTGGCCTAATAAGTGTGTATTTAACATAAAATGTGGTTCAAGATATTCATGAATAAAATACACCTAACCTATGGTCCAACTAGGTTTATACCACCTGTAGGTTGACTCATACGAAGTGTGCTGAACTTTAAATCATGAATGATCTTGCATTGAGATGTTGAATCTTCTTTCTAAGTACTTGATTGAGTTGATAGCTTATCTTCAGTCGAGCTTGCGATCGTAACCCGACTATGAAATTTGACAAACTAATATGTGCTTTAATTATAAGCACTTACAAAAATCATGGTTGGAAGGCACATGGGCTCCCCCTTCCCAAGTTTGTATAGGATCTCAACCATAAAGGGGGTGAGCTCAGTGTAATTTCCTGAGCGAGGATACACATTAGAAACAAAGATGAGATGAAGGATGCGGTAGTCATTGGACATCTCTGAAGCCTGAAGAGCATTTCATTTTCTCCATTCGACATTTTGACCATTGTATAGGAATTGAGTCCAAAGAATCCTTTTAATAGCTATTGTCATGGGTAGATCAGCGAATTGTTCCAGACATACGGGTACCTTAATGAGGGAAGCAATCCTGGACGGTGTGACAGTGAAGACCTTTTCTTGGTATTTTACTTTGAAGGCTAGAGTATCTCTATCCTCTGGTTGAGTGTAGTGAGAAAGAAAAGATTTAACAAGATTGACATCTACTTCTCCTCCAAAGGACAAGATTGGGTACCATCCACGGTGACGAAGAATATCGTAAACATTGTAGTCGTCAAGACATGAGGAATCAATATTTCGTTCACAAATGACTTTTCTAGTAGTAAACCTAGCAGCAATAGAGCTTGGTGGAGGAGATGGTATTTCTGTGGAAACATTATGGCTGCCTGTGGGTCGAGGGCTTTGGTGAATGGTCCTCCCTCATTTTGGGGCACACATTTTGTGCCTTGTCTCTAAGGATTCTCCTATATCATGTTTTTTCTTGGTCTGACCATCTCTAGGAGGAGTCGATTCTGGATTCTCCATTAAAGAAGATGGGAGTAAAATGGCAAGGATAGGACAAAAAGAAGAACAATCTTAACAAGAAATATGAAAAGAAGAAGGAAAATACCAAAGAGAATACTTTGGACATGGTCAGTTTCAGTCGGAAGCCTTCCAGCCAAAATTTCGGGAAGAAAGGAAAAATAAGGCAAAGCGAAGTTGTGAATGAGAGTTTGGTTTAAATACTCTGCGCAGTGCGATTTCAGTCGGACCGAAACCCCTTAAACCATAAAAAAAATTAACAATGTAATTGAAAGTGATGCACACTTATATTTCTCAGTAAGTTAATATTTTGTACATCCAAAAATGAACACAAAATAAAAAGAAAAAGAAAATCAAAAATAAAAAATAAATATACAGATATATTAAAAAAGAATAATAAGGCTGCACTTCCTCAAATATAACAATTAGAAACAGTGGGCCAGTTAAGTAGTTTTAAATTGCACATACTCCAATAATTTTTGGAGATCTCCAAATTTATTGGCATCCAGTGGTTTTGTTAATATATTAGTGAGTTGTTGCTCGATAGGCACATATTCTAATATAATGATGTTTTCTTCGACAAGTTCACGTATGAAGTGATGTCAGATGTTAATGTGCTTTGTTCTAGAATGTTAGACAGGATTCATTGAAATATTAATGGCACTAGTATTATCACAAAATAATGTCAATCCCATAATCCAACAACATTTACTTCATCCAGAGAAGTTGTGTGCAACAACTACCGACTGTAATTTATTCAGCTTTAGCAGTAGACGAAGAGATTGAGTTTTCCTTCTTGCTATGCCACGATACAAGATAGTTTCCAATATAGAAACAACCTCCATTAGTTGACTTGTGATCATTAATATTTTTGGCCCAATCAGCATATGAATACCTAACAATGATAGTAGATGTGTCAAATGGGTAGCATAAACCGAAATCGGTAGTTCCAGCTATAAATTTTATAATTCTTTTTACCGCGGACAAATGTGATTGTTTAAGGTCGGCCTGAAATCTAGCTCATGCACCAACGCTAAATGAAATGTCCGACTGGCTTGCGATTAGGTAAAGTAAGCTTCCTATCATACTATGGTATAAGTGTTGATCCACACTCTTCCCATTTGCATCTTTGGAGAGTTTGAGAGTGGTGCTCATGGGAGTATGATGAGTGCAGCTAGATTCAAGTCCAAACCTTTTTACTAACTCTTTTGCATATTTGGACTGACATACAAATATTCCATTTTGCATTTACTTCACTTGTAGCCCCAGAAATAAATTCAGCTCACCAACCATGCTCATTTCGAATTCAGATTTCATTAATTCAGCAAATTCATAAGCAACATCTTCACAAGTGGAACCAAAGACTATATCATCCACATAAATTTGGGCAATGAGTAAGGTATTCCTACTCTTTTACATAAATAGTGTTGTATCAACAATCCCCCTACAAAAATGGTGGTCTAGTAGAAATTGTGTCAAATGTTCATACCATGCTTGGGGTGCTTGCTTAAGACCATAAAGTGCTTTGCTCAATCGATATATGTGTTGAGGATACTTAGGGATCTAGAAATCCTTTTTGGTTACTCTACATACACTTCTTCCTCAAGTACACCATTAAGAAAGGTGCTTTTTATGTCCATTTGAAACAATGTGAATTTCACAGCACAGGCAATGGACATGAGAATTCTTATGAACTCGAGGCAAGCTATGGGGGTAGATGTTTCATTAAAATCAATGCCCTTAATTTGTGAGTATCCTTGTGCCATGAGTCTTGCCTTATTCCTTACTACAGTCCCATATTCATCAGACTTATTCTTGAAGATCCATTTGGTTCTGATGATATTTGTTTCAAGTGGTCTGGGAACTAAATGTCACACCTCATTTCTCTCAAATTGCTTTAGCTCATCTTGCATAGTCGCAATCCAAAATTCATCTTGAAGTGCTTCTACAACATTCTTGGGCTCAATCTTTGAGGTGAAGCATAAATGACTGTAAATACCTTCAAGCCGACGTTGAGTTTTAACACCGTCATTAAGATCTCCAATGATTTAATTGAGGGGATGATCCTTAATGAAAGGCATGTTACTCAATAGTTGAGGTTCAAGAGGAGAAGTGGATTTGTTATCAAATTTACCTATTATGCAAGAATCCACATCGTCCTCTACATCAATCGAAGGACTAGATTCGTTATGAGGTTGGTCATCAACAACCACATTAATAGTTTCTTGAATAGTATGTGTCCTCAAATTGTATACTCTATAAGCACGACTATTCGGGGAATATCCTAGAAAAATGCCTTCGTTACTTTTAGAATCAAATTTACCTAATTGTTCTCTGTCTTTAAGAATGTAACATTTTCTACCAAAGACACGAAAGTACTTTACACTAAGTTGTTTTCTATGCCATAATTCATATGGAATTTTGTTTAATCATGCCCTAAGGTATACTCTATTAATTATGTTGCAGGTCGTGTTGACAGCTTCGGCTCAAAAGGTTTTAGCCATATTCTTGTTGTTTAGCATAACCGAGCCCATTTCTTATAACACCCGATTTTTTCTCTCAACAACTTCGTTTTGTTGTGGTGTTTTTGGGGCTGAGAATTCATGTCAGATTCCATTTTCATCGTAGTATTTTTGGAATCGATCACTCTCAAATTCCCCACCATGATCACTCTGTATGTGTTTTATACAATATCCTTTCTCATTTTGGAGTCGTTTTGCCATCTTCTGAAATTCTTCAAATGCATCGGATTTTTCGTGAAGAAAGGCAACCCAAGTGAATCTGGAGTAATCATCTACCACTACCAGAAAGTATCTCTTTCTACTATGGCTCTCAACTTTGGTGGGACCCATTAGATCCATGTGAAATAAGTCAAGTGGTTTGGAAGTTACTATGGTGGTTGTCTTTTTATGTCCCACTTTTATCTGTTTTCCTTTGGGATAGTCACCACATACAATTTTTTTCTTCCTTCCTCTATCTTAGGGAGTCCTCTCACCAATTTTTGAGAGTTTAGCTTAGCTAAGTTCCGATAGTGTACATATCCAAGTCTTTGGTGCCATAACTTGGACTCAGTATTTAGAGCCATGTGGCATCTTGTAGATAAAACATTCTCCCCACTACTTTCAATTACGTAGTAGTTATCACTTGTGCGAAGACCTTTCATAATGAATTTTCCTGTAAGGTCCGAGATCTTACACACATCTTTGGAGAATGTGACCAAGTGTTCTTTGTTGCAGATTTGTGAAATACTAAGGAGATTGTGTTTTAATCCTTCTACATAAAGAACATCTTCAATCTTGGGCAGTCCAGGGCCAACTATTGTTCCTTGCCCAATTATCTTAGCGGAGCTCTCATCTCCAAATGTAACCGACCCACCATCAAATTCTGAATAATTACAAAAATGGGTCTAGTCACCTGTCATGTGTATGGAGCAACCACTATTAAGATACAACTTAGAACTATTGCCTACTTTAAGAGCGGTATGAATTACAAGGTAGTTGTTCTTATTTTTTATTACCCATTTGGTGACAATCTTCTTTTGGAGATGATGCTTTATTTTCACCAATGGTCTGTTTAGATTTTTCCAATTCTTTGGTTTTCCAATTCAGTTGAGCCACTTGATTTAATAACTCCTAAATCCTTTTTGTCATCTTAGGTGGAGTAAGATATTTCCTTCCTTCATTTGGTGTGTATTTTGAAGGACTCTTTGTTTTCTGTATTGTTCTTCTGGTTGGTTTGAATTTACCAGAAAAGTTCGACCCGAGAGTGGAGTGAGACCTACCAAATGTAAGGCATTCAAACTTGTAATGTCCCAAGTCTTCACATGAATGATAGATAGGAGTGTTTCTTGTGTTTCTTCCAGATGCAACATTTTTCTTAGTCACAGGTGCTGTAGGAAGGGGGCTTGATTTGCAAATTTCATATCCCAGGTCTCTCCTATCCTTCTGACTTCTTCCCAATCCTAGAATTCTTTCTAGTTTTTCATTACTTTGGGAGAACCTATGACTAAGTTCAACAAATTGTTTTAATTTTAATTTTTTTTTTGCATCTAATCTCAGTTTATGGTTTTTAGTCTTCAGACGCATATTTTCAAATTCTAAATGTTCAATCTATTTGTTTAATTTTTGTATTTTAAATATAAGGGATGTTGTTGTCCTTTCAAGCTTGTCATTGTCCATATGATATTACTAAAGATCATTTATCAGGTGAGTGTTTATTTCTAGTGTTTCATCTAGATCTTTTTACAATTGTTTGTTCTTATTTTTAGCAATGCTAAGTTTTTAAGGACACTAATGTTATGAATGTAAAGTTGATCATATGCATCATGTATGTTTTCTTCTTCTTCTTCTTCTTTTTCATCATCCTTCTCATCATCCAAGGAGCATGCATGTAATGCCCTGAATTTCAGGGGCCGAGTATGAACTCGGCTCCCGAGTTCCCAAGTGCCACGTGTGCCCCAATGGGCTCTAGATTCCAATACATTTGAGTTTATTCATAATCATTGAGGAGTTAAGAAAACCATAAGTATGAGAATATCAAAAAATGTAAATACGAGCCACTAAACATGTAAGGTATCCAAAATATAGTGCCAAGAAAATCTGAACCAGGAACTAGTCCTACTTAGATAAATATCCCAAAATAACTAGGGCCCTGGCTCATGTCTCGCGACCATCCAAACATAAACTAGAAGAAATCATCAAAAGTCTGATAGTACTATCGCTCCTCCTCATCGTCCGCATCTAGCTATATCGACCTTGCATCTATGACAGATTCTGGTTGGTGTTTTAAAACACCACCCCAGAGTGTGAGTGAGTAGCTAACTCAGTGGTACCATTAGCAATAGGCCACACAAATTATCATACATAGAATAAATTTAGTGAACAACATACATCATAGAATCTTAACTATTGTTGATTAATGCAATGCGTGATTTAATGATATGATGCATGCCCCTCACCACCAGCACTCCCTCAAGCGATGACATCTAACGATCGCAATGACCAACACTCCCTCAGTTGTGACCCCGACTACCAAATGGCACAATAAATAATGCAATGCCATGTAACATGTTAGCCCAGTTGGTTAATTAGATACATTTGTCCAGTAGGTTGGGGAAATCGAAATACCCTTAACGGACTTATTGCCCTAATCCGATCGCGTGGCTCAAGGGCCGTGGTCATACGACTCTTGCAATCCTTAGCCCTTCATAGGTTCATCAATCCTGAAATTTTTTAAGCTCAGACGAAGACAATTAGGACTTCAATGTCTTACTCACGGTCACTATGGGGAGGCCGTCACCCTAGCATAGGCTGACAGCATGAGCACAGTGTCTCATACCACAGTCCCCGGCTCATGAGTCTGGGTGCTCACTGGTCACTATGGGGAGGCTCGTCACCCTAGCATAGGCCAAAAATATGGGCATAGTGTCCCATACCACCATCCCTGACTCATGAGCCTTGTGGGCCGTGAATCACGGTTGACAGTGGGCGGAAAGGTCTTATGGTACTTCGGGTTCATACATGTGTGTTCAAACAGGGTTAACATACAAGGATGGCCGACTTGTGAGATAATATACCCCAACAAACTGAACTGTAAACTGACCGGCCTGAGAACGGTGTCTCATGTAGTCCAACTACGGCCGACAACTTATAGTTTAACCAATCGGGCTAGATTTACTCGTGGGCAGGTCCAACGGAAGGTTGCCCAAGTGATTCCAGTTAATCGACCAATTCATAGGGGCCTATGCACTAGTAAACAACATGTATCATCAAATTCAGGAATAAGTCATACATGGCAAACACAATTCAGCAATTTAAATACATGGACAACAATATACCAAATTTAGCTAAACCATATAGATCATGTTCAATGTATTCCAACTTATTTAACCATATGGATAGCCATGCACCTATTCACACCATTCAGTCTTACATGGGCTAGTATAAATTATATAAATCAGCCACATAATGAGAATTAAATGCAATTTAGTCAACAAATCAGCAAATTTACAACATTTCAAGCCTTCAACTCCTAGCATGTTTAATATGCAACAATGACTCCATAACGATCAACAATATTTGAGGGAAATTGAATGTCTACACCCTAAATGAACATGTAATCAATAATCCACATAATTGGGGGTGTTAGGGCTTAAATCCCTTCCCACATTTTTGGAAAATCCTAAATTTAAGGTCCCAAACATAAAATTCAAAAATTCAGCAACATGCAGGAGCAAAACACCACACACATTCACTAAATTCTATGTTAGGCATGATAATCATCCACCTAAAGGTAATGGTCTGCACCTATTATCGTTTGGAGGTCCTTGGAGTTGATCTAGCATCGACGGGTCCGTAAACTTGACGTGCCGGAACCCTGCGTCATACGAATTCCGCTATAAGGTGCATGCATGTAGTTTATAGCTAAAGAAAGATGGATGGGAGTTCACATTTTTACCTTGGACTGAACATGGCTCGTTCCTACAGCGATCAAGTAGAAATTCTCGATAATGTGGAGATGATTATGTGGGGAATTCCAGTCCCCAAGCACAATATGCACCCACACACCACTCTCTCTCCCTCTCTTTCTCTCTCCTCTCTCTCTCCTTTCTCTCTCTCTCTCTATCCTCTCTCAGCTGTTAGAAATGGTTGTAGAAATGAGGAAGAGAGGGCTAAAATGGGTTATATACCCTGGAATTAAATCAGATGGCCCCGAGGTTTTGTTAAGTGCTTCGAACGGCCTTGTGGGGCCCATATCTGGCTGTTGGTGCTACCCTAATGCCCCCTGGTCCATATAATTCATGGGATGAGTGCCCCATGGTCCAATGAAGGGCTATGCAAAGTTTGACAGCAAACGGATGTAAGGTTTTGTCGCAATGGTCTGATTTACGATTAACGGTCATCGTTTCTCGATCGAGGGTCAGATTTGGAGGACAAGTGCAGGAAAATATTTTCAACCTATGGTGCAAATTTAGGCGGAATCCAACGGCTGAGATGTACTAATTTATTGTCCTAAGTGGTGGGGCCATTTGTTTTAAAATTCAAATTTTTGGCCAATACTTGGGAGAGTTGCATTTTACAAATGCCGATTGGATGGCGCAAATTGTCTGTTTTTAGGAGTTGTTTGAGTCCATTTCCCGTAATGGACCACAAGCCCAGTGAGATGGACATTACTCTATAATTTCAGAACTAGCAGCCCACTAACGAGCGGTCTAGAGCTTGTTCGAGTAATTAGGGCTCTTCTGGAATAAATTGGGTAGGGAGATTTCTTGGGTGTAGTGGTTAATGGATTAACTAAGTTCACAGTATGACTTATTCAAAATTAGTAAAAATAGTGATTTGATCATGATCACTCAGAACCGTCGGTTTTAGGTTAAAAGAGTAACTAGGTTGATTTGTTTTATTAATTAAGGTTTGACCCATAGTTTACTCGGGTTTTGGTAGATCACTAATTAAGTTATGGTATTTTGATTAGTCGGTGGTAGGCCAGTTAGATTTGGGGCCTATGTGAATAGATCATGGGGCAGAACTTGATGTTTAAGTGATTAGTTGGATTCATTGGTCTTCTACGGTTGATCAATCCTATTTGTACGGTTCTTATCGGTACCAGCCATGTATAAACCCATCTCGAGTGTCAAGGGTTAATAAGTGATGATGTGGCTAGTTATAAAAAAAATTTAAGGATTTTTGGTAATTCAAAATAGCAAAAATTTGGGGTGTTACAGTGCCTCTTTGGCTTGTTGCTCATCTATTTCCTCATTATCCTTTGGATTGGGAATGACTGTGGTGGTGAAGGCCATAAGTATTTTTAAAGACTTTTGGTCTCCATCGCTTTCAGAATCGTTGGTTTCTGAATTTGACTCATCAATGTCATCCCATTTGGCTGTCATTGCCTTTCCTTTTAATTTCTTAGCAGGACATTCAGTGGATAAATGACCATACTTTCGGCAGTTATAACATTGGAGTTCTTTAGACTTCCTAAAAGGTTTGCCAATTTGATGTTTGTTGTCCAATTGTTTTCCCTTATTGTTGTATGGTATTCCACGGTTCTTGTTAAAGAATTTCTTAAACCATTGAGCTAAGAGAGATACCTCCTCATCAACATCTTCATTTTCACTTTCCTCTTCCTCTATCATAGTTATGTTCTTAGCGGCCTTGAGAATATTATTTTTAGATTTTATGGGTAGTTTGAAGTGTAGTTCAAAAGTAGGGAACCTACTAGTTCTTGTACTTCATTTCTTCTATATTCCTACATTCTTCAATGATAGTGACTTTGGAGTTAAAACGTCCTAGCAAAGATCTTAAAAATTTTCTACAAATTTTAGATACCGAAATTCTCTCCCCAAGTCCCCCCATGGAGTTACATATGCCATTCAGCCTTGTGAAAAACTCCATAAATGTCTCATGTTCTTCCATCTTTATGTGTTCAAATTAAGATGTCAAGAGTTGCAGCCCTGACATTTTCACTGTGTTAGTTCCTTCATGGGTTGTTTCTAATAACTCCCATGCTGCTTTTGAAGTTCTACACATACTTATTTGATTGAACGCCTCTTGTGAAACTCCACAGTAAATAGCATTCATGACTTTGGCTTCGCACATTCTCATTTCTTTATCAAATTGAGTCTACTTCTCTTTTGGTGTTGGTTTAGAGAATGTTGTGCCATTTTCGAGTACCACTTGTTTAGTTGGTGCAACATATCCATTCTCAACAATCTCCCAAATGTCATGATCTAAAGACTGTAGAAAAGAGATTATTCTTGCCTTCCAATATGCATAATTTGAACTATTAAAGATATGAGGTCGTGGGTCCCTCTCCTTTGCCCATAATGCCAACTTCAGTTAGGATCTCCCTCTAGGTTGTTAAACCTTTCAAGAGGAACCTGCTTTGATACCAATCAAAATTGTGGTAGGACCACTATAGTAGAAGTATGCAATTAGTTTTAGTGTCCTAGAGCGGGGGAGGGGGGGGTGAATAGCCTAATCTTAAACTCATTTGCAATTAATCAAGATAGGCAATCTAACTCTAAAGGCTTCTAATCCAAATAGAGGATCCAATCACATAGACTACTTAAGATATACAAATTAAGAAACTAGCCTATAACATAGTGAACATGTGTGTATGGAATATGTTACCTATTAATCCTAGGCATTTATTAAATCATGCATACATAATTAAGCATTCAAACACATAAGCATAATTAAACAGATGCATAAATAACAATCTCAAACACAAGCATATAGAGTGGTTTAGCTATGTGCCTACTCCACTCCCGGCGGACTCACTCTTTCCTAGAGTGTACCAGATTTCACTATAAGAGGTTTTAAATCAGGTTTACCTCAAACCTTTATAGCCTACACAAGGTATAGCCTACACAACACAATCACTCATGCCTACACAAGGCATTAGGTCCTACACAAGAACACTATACCTATTCTCCCGTCGGAGGCTTAAAAACGGTCTTATCGAGTTTAGAAACAAACTCTGAAATCAAATCCTACACAAGAAAGATGTTTCAAACTCTTTGGACTCTTGTACTTACTTGTAAGTGGGTGAGTCCTTCTTGTTGCACCTTGTGGGTTGCCTGATCTCTTCTTTATTATGCTTCAATCAACTCCTGGAAGCTCCCCCCGATTATGATGCTGTGTTTCTCCTGATGCTTCAGCTTCACGATCAATTTCCTTGCATACGATGCTCCTTTAGGGTAACTAAGGTAATGGGAGTGGATTGAGTCTCCTACAACTAGATGGTGAGTGGATTTCCTAGGGGATTTAACTGATGGATGCTCTAAAGTATCATGGAGACTATGAATAAACCAATAAGTTTGGTCTCAATGCTCTAGAGAAGGCATGGGATCATGTTCTTCATAAATAGGAGCTTGGAATGCTCATTAAAGTGAGGAATCACAATAAAAAGAACATGAATCTTATAAGGATAGAGTATACAATGATTTGGTTAAGCTTGGGATGCACTAGGGACTCTAGGATGCCTTAATCCATAATTTCTACAAAGATCTGAATGCTCCTTTTATAAGAAAAGTTTCTAATGGATCTGTAACAGCTATACTTCGGTTATACTGAGAGGTCTTTCGGTTGGACTGAACTATTGTCGGCCAGACTAAATAAGGTCCTTAGGTTGCTGGACAGTTTTTGGTCACTTTTGATCGGACCGATGCTATCTTCAATTGCGCTCGGTCGGACCGAATTTCAGCTTGATTGAACCGAATTAACTCCAAATGTTGCTGGACGGTTTTGGTCACTTTCAGTCAGACTGATATTATCTTTGGCTGCAATTGGTTGAACCGAACTTCATCTTGGTTGGACTGAATTATCTTCGAACCTTGCTGGATAGTTTTGGACTGTTTCAGTCGCACCAAATCCAACCGAACAATGGCCAGATTTACCTATTTGAGTTTAAGTCCTATAATAGCCATGTTCAAACCTCTAAGGCCAAATCAAATGAGATAGGAAATATGAACTTTATGGCTTAAGAGATGATTTAAATGAGGTTTCCTATTTGGGTCATGATCATCTAGGAGGTATCTGTTTGTTTCGTTTTGAGGATTGAAATCATAGAAGCATCTTTATACCCTATGAGTGTTTCTTGATGCTTCTGCTCCAGTCGCGTCTTCGGTCTTCATTTTTCAAGGACTCACCCAACTACTTGACACAACGGTTCACGTGATTGACAAAATACTGTGAAGGAATGAGTGCACTAATAGTTAATCCGTTGTGGAAAAAGCTTATTATTAGCTATATTTCGTAGCCATGATGTGGACAGGAATTTGTGAGATCTCTGAATCTTTCCCAGCATTAGAAGAAGGTCTCTTCCTCTTTCTGGGTGAAGTTTATTATTGCTTTCCTTAAAGTGTTAGTTTTATGAAACAAGAAGAACTTTTTGAGAAATTCCTGGGTCATCTCGGTCCATGTGCCAATAGATCGTGGCTTTAAGGAGTGCATCCACGTCTTAGCCTTCTCCTTCAATGAGAAGGGAAACAATTTGAGTCGCATTGTATCTTCAGACATGTTTGGAAAGTGTACATGTGGTGACTATCTCGTCAAACTCTTTGATATGCAAATATGAACTTTCAAATTCTAGTCTATGAAACTTAGGAAGGAGTTGTATCACTCCAGGTTTAACATTGACGTTTCCTGCATTCAATGGAAATATCATGCAAGAAGGTGTACTCACCCCCGCTGGTTGTAAATAATCTTGTAGAGTATGAGGCGGGGGTGCATGATGTACCTTATTCTCATCTTGAACTTCATCAATTGGATATTGAGGTTGATTTGTAGCTATAACTTTAATTAATTCAAAGGATCTCAAGTGGTGTTTAATCCAGTGATGGATAGGTAACCCTTCAACTAATCCTTCACTTAAAAGACGGAGAGTGTTATCACGAACCCACTTGGGCATGAAACACTCGCAGCCCTCAAATTCTAAATAACTAAAACTTAAGAAAAAGAAAACTAAAAACTATAGCAATTGAGAAATCTAAAAATAAGAGAGTTGGAAAAAGTAATTGGATTGGAGCTTCTATGTTAGGATCCTACAAAATAGAAAACAAAGTTAGTTCTCTAAAACAAATTCAGAAAATCCTACCAAAAATGTAACCCGAATACTAAACTAGTTCCAATACTAGTTAATCTCAGAAAAAATGTAGCTGAAGTCCCCGACAATGGTGCAAAAAACTTGTTCACAACCCCAAGTAGAGGGTCACAATTTAGTAATAACTCAGTGAGAATGAGGTCAAATCCATAGGGACTATACTTGTACATATTCTGAAAGTAAGTAGAACTAGAACTAGAATTGGAACTTAAACTAAAATTCAGAAAAGTTGAGAATAATTGTGAATGAATTATCAATTAAAGAGGGAACTAGAGCGCCAAGGATCCACTTGTAGCTATTAAGATGCTACCTTACTTGACTCAACAAAACACAACTGGAATCAGAGTCCCATCCTATCAATTTGGAAGATAAAACAATTGAAGAAAAATCTGAACTTCTCATTGAAATAGTTAACACATGAAGAACCATTGTGATGATTGGAAGGAAATTCAAACATCCACCATGCCTAGGAGATGATGGCGAATTATGAATTTTACCAATCTCAACAATATCAAAACAGATAAGAAGATATTCAAATCCCTCACAACATTTATTATAATTTGAGTTACAATAAATCATAGAAAACTGAAAATATTCCTGAATTCAAACTAAAAATCAATGGAGTTCAATATAAACATGAATCAAAGCAAGATAAACATCCGAACAAACTACAAGCTTCACATCTTAGCCTTAACTAAGAGGTTTAGTTAACCATAGACATGATTAAAACTAAAACCTTTAAACAAAGCATTAAAAATAAATTAAGGAAGAAGAAAAACTCTTGGGAGGTTGCTCCACCCTTTTTCTCTGCTCCTTGAACCCTAATTCGTGTTTAGAACTCCTTGGAGAACCCAAATATATAGGCTTTGTTCAGCCGACTTTAAAAACTGCCTCAAATTTATGCACTCTGCATAACGCCGCATCGAAAGTGGAATCTTAGTTTGAATCGAATTTGGAAGTCGTGCCCTTTCGCACTGTGTAAGTTATTGATGCCATCGAACATGCTTTGATGGCATCAAAGATACCTTCGATTGCATCGAATGGCTTTTGATGACTCAAAAAATGTCTAGAAACTGTCCAGTGAACTGCTCCATAAATCCTCAAAATTCTTGATGCCATCGAACAGCTTTCGATGCAATCGAACTGATCTTCGATGAATCAAACTGGTCTTTCGATGGATCGAAGAATCATGCCAATTAGTCCAGCAATCAAACTTGAAATTCCTGTAAATCGTGATGTAATCGAACAGGTTTTGATGGCATAAAACACTTACTTTGATGGGATTGAAGGGTGTTTGATGTCATCAACAATGAGTTCAGTAGTTTCTGTTTTCCTGCACTTTGTGCTTGTGACTTCATTCCTTCTCCACTTAGTTTCCTTGAATCTTAGGCCTTTGAAATCTTCATTCTTGGTCTCCTAAGATCCATCTCTTGCCTTGGTGATTCTTGAGTATCAAATCCATGCCTTTAACATTCATTTCATTCCAAGATCTCAGATTCATCTCACAGTATAAACATGTATAAAATATACCCATTAAGCATTATCATGTTCATAAAACTAAGATATAAATAAGAGAAATATGCAATATTTGACACTTTGTCTTTTTTACCTTTTCAAATGGTTTCTTCTGACTAGGACTTAGCCTATCATCCATTCATAGCATTAACATTTAGTACGATCATTCTGTCACTCTAAGTTCAGACCAACCATACTTTGCACATGATGATCCAATGGTTCCAAGGAAACCGAAAGTTGTTAGATCTTATTTACTTTTGTGTTGGCCCCCACAAATAGATATAGAAGATCTCTTAGTGCCTTGGAACATGGCACTCTTTTTGAAGTTTTCTTATAAAAGTCACCCCACACTAAGGAGTGATACTCCGTGGGGTTTTTTATTAGTAAAAAATGATTTTTGAAATGTGTCTAGCTTACTAATCTCTCCATTGGATATGCCTTATGGGACTTCAAATAGGCTAGTTTTTATTAAAAATATGTAAGGGGCTAGTGCCTATGATGATTGTGATTTGAATTGACCTGGTTAAGGATTATGGATTTTTAGGATTTTGTGCTTTAATTGCTTGAATTTTGGTTGTTGCAATCAGGGCTGAGATCTGATGGGGATGGTTCATTAAGCACAAGTCTGATTAGTGGTTGTGATCAAGAATCCAATTTATTAAGGATGGTTGATTGGTTCCATCATTGCACTGGGTAATCCAACTTGATAGTTTTTGGGTTAATTTGGATCATTGCTTGTTATCAACTTCGACTTTTATTATGAATGGTGCAGATCTGTTGGCGGTCAAGATTTCGATCTGCGACTAATCGGGTATATCGTCCCATTATTTTGCAGTCAAGATTCCAATCTATGATTGATCGGATTCATCGTCCCATGGTTTGCAATCAAGATTCTAATTTATGACTGATTCGATCTGTAGTCGCATTGGTTTTGACTCCCTGGGATTAGAAGGTGTTTATTTTATATTTTTGTGAGATGATCCGATCCATCGGATTACTAGTCGATCGCCATGATCGATGCCAATTTTTATTAGAGATATTATTGAGGTTTTTGAAAATGATCTAGTCCATCAGATCATGAAATCGACGATCGTGATTGATGCTATTTTTTATTAAGATATTTTTATGAATTTTGAAGGTGATCCAATCCATCGAATTGCAGTATCGATTGTTGCAATCAATGCTGGTTTTCATTAAAATATATATTTTTAAATTTTTTTAAATATGATCTAGTCCATCGGATTGTGAAATCGATAATCGTGATTGATGCTTTTTTTATTGAAATATTTTTGAGATTTTTGGAAATGATCCAGTCCATTATATTGTAAAATCGACAGTCACGATCGATGTTGGTTTTTAATGAAATCTTTTTTTTTGTGATGTTTTTGAAAATGATTGAATCCATTAGATTGCGAAACTGATGGTTAAGATCGATGTTGATTTTTATTATAATATTTTTAAGATTTTAGAAATGAACTAGTCCATCGACGGTCGTGATTGATGTTAGTTTTTATCTCTAGTTTTAGACTTGAATCTTTAGTTCTTTTAACTTTACATCATCTCACCTATTATTTTAGTGAGTTCTCGATAAATTTCACCAAGTTCATGATCAAATTCATCGTGTTATCCATCAATTTAAATGTAAATAATGATATCTTTGTGATTGGCGATTTGTTCATGAAATGTTATGACTTTGTTGATTTCTTAATCAATTTCAAGAAGTTATTGGTCAATTTGAAGAAGTACTAGGTCATTTTCATAAAGTACTAGGTCAATTTTATGAAGTGCTCGGTGAATTTCATGAAGTGCTCGGTTAATGTCATAAAGTGCTCGGTCAATTTCATATACTACTCGGTCAATTTTATGAAATAGTTTATAAATTCAAAGAAGTAGTCAGTCAATTTCATGAATTACTTGGTTAATTTTAAGAAGTACTCAGTCAATTTAAAGAAGTTGTTAGTCAATTTCAAGAAGTACTTGATCATTTTCATGAAGTACTCGATCAATTAGTAATTGGTGAATTTCATAAAGTGCTCAATCTATTTCATAAAGTAATTGGTCAATGTCATGAAATAGTCGATCAATTTCGTGAAATAGTCGGTCAATTTGATGAAGTTTGTGGTCAATTTCAAGAAGTACTTAGTCAATTTCATGAAGTACTCGATCAAATTCTAGAAGTTCTCATCAATTTCAAGTAGTACTCAGTCAATTTCACGAAGTACTCAGTCAATTTTAAGAAGTACTCCGTCAATTTTATGAAGTACTCGGTCAATTTTATGAAGTGCTCAGTCAATTTCACGAAGTACTCAGTCAATTTCAAGAAGTACTTAGTCAATTTCATGAAGTACCCGGTCAATTTCAAGAAGTACTTAGTTAATTTCAAGAATTACTCTGTTAATTTCAAGAAGTACTCGATAAATTTCATGAAGTACTCGGTCAATTTCATGAAGTGCTAGGTCAATTTCATGAAGTGATCAATGAATTTCAAGAAGTACTCGTTCAATTTCATGAAGTACCTGGTCAATTTCATGAAGTGCTTGGTTAATTTCATAAAGTACTCGATTAATTTCATGAAATACTCAGTTAATTTCATGAAATACTTGGTCAATTTGATGAAGTTCGCGGTCACTTTAATGAAGTACTCGATCAATTTTATGAAGTGTTCGGTCAATTTCATGAAGTGTTCGGTCAATTTCAAGAAATACTTGTACTTGTTCAATTTCATGAAGTACTAGGTCAATTTCAAGAAGTACTCATTCAATTTCATTAAATACTCGGTCAATTTCAAGAAGTACTCGGTCAATTTCAAGAAGTACTCATTTAAATCCATGAAGTACTCGTTCAATTCCATGAAATACTCGGTCAATTTCATGAAGTGCTTGGTCAATTTCATAAAGTACTTAGTCAATTTCATGAAATACTTAGTCACTTTAATGGAATACTCGATCAATTTGATGAAGTTCTCAGTCAATTTCATAAAGTGCTCGATGAATTTCAAGAAGTACTCGTTCAATTTCATGAAGTACTCAGTCAATTTCATGAAATACTTGGTCAATTTGATGTCTCGGTCAATTCCATGAAGTACTCGATCAATTTCATGAAATGCTAGGTCAATTTCATGAAGTGCTCAGTTAATTTCAAGAAATACACGGTGAATTTCAAGTACTCATTCAATTTCACGAAGTACTCGGTCAATTTCATAAAATACTTGTTCAATTTCACGAAGTACTCTGTCAATTTCAAGAAGTACTCAATCAATTTCATGAAGTTCTCGGTCAATTTAACGAAATTCTCAGTCAATTTCATTAAGTTCTCAGTCAATTTCAAGAGATTCTGGGTCAAATTCATTAAGTTCTCGGTCAATTTAATGAAGTGCTCGGTCAATTTCATGAAGTTCTGTGTCAATTTCGGCGACTTCTCGGTCAATTTCACTGAATTCTCAGTCAATTTCAAATAGTTCACGATTAATTTCTTCGAGTGGACAATGTGGATATAGAATAAATATCTCAAGGTGTCCCCCAAATAAGGGGTGCACCATCTTATGTTAGGTTGAGGCTGCACCTAATTCGCCCTCCCCTTTCGTTGAGTGTCCAAAGTGACGTGAGCAAGTGTTGCGGGATGGGAGTCATCTACATGTGCAGCCCATTATGTTGTATATGTAAATCTACTCTATACATTAGATAAGAAGCCCAATTTAAGTCGTTCATAAAAATAATAATCATCATAAGTAACTTATTTGGACCACACTAATAGGAACAATATAAAATTGCTCCTAAAACCTCTACGTTCACCTAGTGGGGGCTGCCTGAATTATGAATCTTATTATATTTGTATCTTCACTTCATCCTAATGATTTACTCTTGATTAATAGATTTGATCAAATATACACAACATAGCAGACCCACATACAGACCTATGGTTGTCATCACATCCTCATTGTACCTATAGTGTCGCCCACATTTAGTGGATCTAGCCTATTGTTTTCAATTTAGACTAGAGTCGAGCATAAAACCTGATATATGGAATGGATGAAACATATAAAACTTGGTGAAAATTAACCAAGAACTGGGTGAAATTGACCGAGAACTCAGTGAAATGGACCAATCTTGAATGCAAGAACTGCTCACAAGACAAGACTCAAGCTGCAAGACTTTAAGAAGAGTACAAGGCAGTTTGTAAAGAACTCAAGACACTTTCAAGATTGAGCTACATCAAGATTTCAAGATTGAGCTACATCAAGATTTCACGATTGAACTACATCAAGACTTCAAGGCTCATACTTCAAGGTCACTAGTTCCTAATGTTTTAATGTCCTTACTTCATGGTTGAAGTTTGACTGACCTTAGGTTGACCTTAGAAGTAGGTCACTTTGGATACATAAATCGAATATTTATTTTACATAAGTTTGGTCTGTTCTTCGACTAGTCCTAGGCCTTCTTCGACTAGTCCTAGAGTTGCTTCGACCAGTCTAAGAAATTCCTCGATCAGTCGTGAGTTTGTTACAAATTTCAGATAAAATCTGTTAGGCTTCGACTAGTCCAGGAATCTGTTCGACCAGTCGAAGGAACAGTGTCGACTGGGTCTTCGACCAGTCGAAAATCTTCGACTCAAAATTCAGCGATGTTTTTCAGGTTCTTCGACCAGTCAAAGGAGACCTTCGACCAGTCGAAGGATACCTTCGACTAGTCGTAGAACGATCAAAGCTTATTGCGCTTGATTTTTCAAATATCTGTTATTGCTTCGACTAGTCGAAGAGCTCCCTAGACCAGTCGAAGACGCGATCTGCTCACCTATAAATAGTGCATGAATCTCAGAAGAAATCATCGAATTAATTAATCCATTCAAGCCAATCTTCGTCGAACTTCTGAGAGATAATTCTGTGCTCCATCTAAGCTAAGTGTGCTTATTTAATATTCTCTTTCCTTAGCTTTATTTAATTGATTTTGTTTCTGCTATTCCAATCTAATTTGATAAGAGGAATTGTTATTCCCTTTCTTTGGAATCAAAATCAATTAAGGCAAGCCCTATTTGGTTTAATTTAAAATCTATTAGAATTAGAACCATTGTAATTGAGTACTGGACATTGAACTTGGACATTTAATCATCTACTCTGATTTGGTTCTACCGGGCTGCTACAACGAAGGAGATAATCAGGTATTTTACATTTAATTGTAAATTCCTTTCTGTTTTGGTTTCTTTCAAGATTTGCCAGAAAAATCTTGTTGTATTGGTTATCTGAGGAGAGCCAGGAAAACTCAGAAGTGGGGTTTTTTTAATTGTGTAAGCCCATAGACAAAGACACAATTGTAAAGGTTTTGGGTGAACCTGGGAAAACCTATTTTGTTAGTGAACGCTAATATCCCCTGTGTGAGGATATTAGGAGTGGAGTAGCATTCTGTGTGGCTGTTGTTTAACAGTTGGTGAACATACAGGCGAACCACTATAATCCCTTATGTTGTGGTTGAATGATTTATACTTCTGATCTTTAATTATTCTTTTGTGGGATGTATGTATGGTGGTGAATGTTGTAATCATTTAATTCAAGCATTGTGAGAAATTTGTAATAGTTTAGAATTTATTTTCTGCTATTCCTTTATCAGCTTGATATTCAATTTCCTTTAAAAGTTGTTCCAGCAAGGTTGCCCTGCCATTTTTATGGTGTATGGCTGTCCCTAGAACAATACATTTGTGATTACAATTTATTTTAATTCTGTTTGTATTTATTTTTGTATTCCTCTTCGGTTTGAGATTTGATACAAAGATCTTTCTAGAAATAAGGTTGTCCTACCATAAACTCTAGTTTTTGGTGTAAGGTTGTCCTTAGAACAACATTTGTATCAACCTCTCAAGATCTGAATTTTGAGGTTATTTTACTTTCTTCCATTGTGATTTATTTTGGCTATCATATTCTTTTTAATTCCACTGTTATAAGTTTTATTTGGCATTATCCTATTCACCCCCCTCTAGGACATATAGCTAGGCCTTTTCAAGTGGTATCAAAGCCTAATAGCTCTTTTTTATTTTTGGATTTAATTCCTGAGCTAACTATTTAAGCTATTTAAGATGTCAAATTTTGATAGCCTTTCAGTCACTAGGCCTCCACCCTTTGATGGCTCCAACTATGCCTATTGGAAAGCCAGAATGAGGATCTTCCTCAAATCAATGGATGAGAGTGTGTGGCAAGCCACAGCAACTGAATGGAAACCTCCTATCATGGAAGTTACTGGGGTTGATGGTTCAAAATCTATGAAAGTCACACCATATTACCAATGGACCACTCTTCAGAAAAGTGAAAGTAGTGCAAATGCTAAAGCACTAAATGCAATTACTTGCGCACTATCACTGAATGAGTTCAAAAGAATCATTTCCTGTGATACTGCAAAGCAAGCTTGGGATATATTAGAAATGACACACGAGGGTACTACAATTGTCAAAAAATCTAAAGTCCAACTCCTCACAACCAGATTTAAAGAAATTCATATGGAGGAAAATGAAATGTTTATGGACTTTTACACTAGATTGAATGACATTGTAAACTCAATGTGGGGTCTTGGCGATAAAATCCCAGAAAGTAAAGTGTGTGCAAAAATATTACACTCACTTCCTGAACGGTTCAATTCTAAAGTAACCGCTATCCAGGAACTTCGTGATACGGATAATATGAGGGTAGAAGAACTAGTTGGTTCTCTACAAACCTACGAGTTAAACTTTAAAGCTCCTAAAGGTAAATCTATCGCACTAAAATCTTCTAAATGTAATTCAAAAGATGATATGGCTCATGATATGGCTTTTTTAGCTAAGAAATTTTACAAGATTTTCAAATGCAAGAAAAGGGTTGATTTTCAAAAATCAAATGATAAAAGAAGTTTAGACCCAAATCTCGAAAATCTTTGAAAGATAGTCAATGTTACAACTTGACAAGAATATGGGCACTTAGCAAATAGATGTCCTAAAAGGGACAAACCCAAGAAGAAGGGTATGTTGGCTACATGGGATGAATCATCTGATTCTGAAGGTTCTTCTGAATCAGAAGATTCTGAAACTGAGTCGGGCAATGAGGTTAAAGCTCTTATGACTCTAGCCAAATTCATATTTTCAGATAATGACTCAACAAGTGAAGAAAATCTGAGTGGTGAATGTGAAAATGAAGATGATCTTCAAGACGCTTACAATGCCCTATATAAGGAAAGTTGTAAAATTGCTGTCAAACTTAAACTTCAAAAAGAAAAGTTTTCTAAACTCAAAAAATGTTTTGAATCACTTGTCTTAGAAAAATCACAAATTTCAGATTGTTTTGAAAAATCAAAATGCGATTTGGAATTCAAAAACTCCCTAATTATTGATTTAAAATCTGAAATTGAGAAACTTAAAACTGAAGTATCTTCTCTTCTTAGTCTAAAGGACACATGAAAATATGCCCAAGGTGATCCAAAGTTAGAAAAACTGTTATCCGGATCAAGAAAATGTGGCGATCGATCCGGGTTGGGCTATGATAAAAATCTACCTCCTAAACAAAAGTATACTCCTTCTATGTTTGTTAAAGGAGAGTCTTCAAACTCAAAAGGGAAAAGTACTTATCAAGATTTTTCTAGAAATTCAAAAAATTTTCAAAAACCTAGAAGCAGCCATGTCAACTTTAATCAGAAATGAAATCCACTAGCTGAAAAGATAGTTGATTTACTCAAGGAGCTCTTAAAATCTAACTCTATAGGTCATTCCTACAAATATACACAAAAGAAGACCAACTATGTTCCTAAACCCAAAACAGTTATGAAATGGGTTCCTAAAGTTACCTGCTTGGTTGCTCACACTGCTTTCAAAGCAACAAGTCATTCAAAGTGGTACCTAGACAGTGGATGCTCTAGGCATATGACAGATGACAAAGCTTTATTCACGGATCTGAAAGATATGACTGATGGTTCAGTCACATTTGGTGATGGTAGCAACTGCAAGATTATAGGCCAAGGTACGGTTCAACTTTTTAATCTTCCTGTGTTTAAAAATGTTTTATATATTGAAGGCTTAAAACATAACTTGCTTAGTATATCTCAAATATGTGATAATAACCATAATGTTCGGTTTTCTAATCAAAGCTGTGAGATACTAAACAATAAGGGTTCTGTAATATTAACTGGACGTAGAACGTCTGAAAATTGCTATATTATTAGCGAATCAGCTCATCTAATCAAACATGTTACATGGTCCATACAGACGAGACTGATTTATGGCAAGACATGTACATTATCGAAATTTATATAGATTGAGCAAACGAGAACTTAAAAGAGGTTTACCCAAGCTTCAGAAACTAGATAAAAAATGTGGTGAGTGCCAGATAGGCAAACAAACAAAGAACTCACACAAAAAGGTGAATTCAAATACCACATCAAGACCACTCGAACTTCTCCACATGGATCTAATAGGACATACCAGAACAGAAAGTCGTGGTGGGAAAAAGTATATCCTGGTAATAGTTGATGACTTTACCAGATTCACTTGGGTAGTCTTCTTAAGGGATAAATCTGAAACCCTTGAAGAAGTAAGAAAAGTTTTCAAAAGGATTCAAACTGAAAAATCTTCTCAAATCAGTAAAATTCGTAATGATCATGGATCTGAATTTGAGAATAGCAATTTTGAGAAGTTCTATACCGACCAAGGAATATTACATGAATTCTCTGCTCCCAAAACTCCACAACAAAATGGAATTGTAGAAAGAAAGAATAGGGTGCTTCAAGAAATGGCTAATGTCATGTTGAATAGCATGAAGCTCTCTAAAAATCTTTGGGTCAAAGCGTCAACACACTTGCTATATTATTAACCGAGTCTACACTAGCAAAGATAATAATAAAACGGCTTCGAATTGTGGTTCAATAAAAGCCTCGTTAAATACTTTCGAGTTTTTGGCAGCAAGTGCTATATTTTACGTGATCGTGAAAATTTGGAAAAATTCGATACGAAGAGTGATGAAGGTATTTTTCTAGGATATTCCTTAAACAGTCGAGCTTTTAGGGTTCTGAACAAAAGGACTGGTGTGATTCAAGAATCCATTAATGTTGTTATTGATGATCACTTAAACACGCCAATTTCTAATTCAGATAATGATGAAATACTAATCATTGATAAACCCGATACTTCATCGAATCAGACTGATTCTGAGTTGAGGACTGTTAAAGATCATCCAACCACACAAATTCTTGGAAACCCTCTCACTGGTGTTCGCACCCGTAGACAACTTGAGGATATATGTAATTATGTATGTTTTACATCCCAAATAGAACCATCTAACGTAAAAGAAGCTCTTGCTGATGAGAACTGGATTGTTGCGATGAAGGAAGAACTCAACCAATTCGTAAGAAATGATGTTTGGTATCTCGTACCAAGACCTAAAGATAAACACATCATTGGAACAAAATGGATTTTCAAAAATAAGTCTGACGAGTGTGGAAATACAATTAGAAATAAGGCTAGACTAGTGGTACAAGGTTATGCTCAAATTGAAGGGATTGATTTTAATGAAACTTTTGCACCAGTAGCACGTCTTGAATCTATCAGACTATTTATATTCATTGCATGTTTTAGAAAGATAAAGATCTATCAGATGGCTGTGAAAAGTGCTTTTTTAAATGGCGATTTACATGAAGAAGTCTATGTTGAACAGCCAATGGGTTTTGAAGATTCTAAAAATACTGATTATGTATATCAGCTTAAAAAGGCACTTTATAGATTAAAACAAGCACCTAGGGCATGGTATGAGAAACTAACGAAATTTCTTTTAAATGATAATTTTCAAATGGGATCTGTTGATAAAACTCTGTTTGTTAAAAAACATAATGATCATATCTTAATGGTGTAGATTTATGTTGATGATATCATTTATGGATCAACTTGTACTGACTTGACTACTGAGTTTGCAGATTTGATGAAATCACAGTTCGGAATGAGCATGGTTGGGGAATTGACTTTTTTCCTTGGATTGCAAGTAAAGCAACAACCTGAAGGAATATTCATTTCTCAATCTAAGTATGCCTTGAATCTAATCAAGAGATTTGGATTTGAGAATGGCAAGAATTTCGATACTCCTATGAGTACTATCCTGAAACTCTCAAAAGACTCTAATGGTAAAAATGTTGACTCAAAACTTTATCGGAGTATGATTGGTAGTTTGTTATATTTAAGTACGAAGACCTGATATTTCTCTAAGTGTTGGTATTTGCGCAAGATATCAATCTAATCCAAAAGAATCTCACTTGATTGCTGTCAAGCGAATTATTAGATATGTCGTAAGTACTGTAAATCTCGGTCTCTGGTATCCTCATGAGACCAGTGTTCAATTAGTTGGGTACTCGGATGCTGACTGGGCTGGTAATCTAGATGATAGAAAATCAACCAGTGGTAGTTGTTTTTACATTGAAAATTGTCTAGTTTCCTGGTTTAGTAAGAAACAAAATTCTATATCACTTTCAACAGCTGAAGCTGAGTATATCGCAGCTGGTAATGCATGTACATAGCTTGTTTGGATGCAACGAATGCTAAGTGATTATGGAATTAAACAGGATTCTATGTTATTACATTGTGATAATTCCAGTGCGATAAATATTTCAAAAAATCCTATTCAGCATTCTCGTACTAAGCACATTGACATTAGATTTCATTATATAAGGGAATTAGTAGAAGAAAAAGTTATATCTCTAGAATATATTCCTACCGAATGTCAACGAGCTGACATTTTCACAAAACCTCTTGATAAAAGCAGGTTCAAAAAGATGAAATTTGATCTTGGCACGTGCATTTTAAATTGATTATTTATGCCTACTTGTATTATAGTGTATATATTTGCTAGATTGAATTCTAATTTTTGTATAATTTGCAAGAAATATGAATTTTTGGACATTCTTCAACCAGTCGTGAGTATACTCGACCAGTCGACCTTCGACCAGTCGTAGATATCCACGACCAGTCGTAGATCTCGGGAATCACTTAAAATTTGGAGATTTTTGCTTTCTTCCTCATTTCGTTTTTCTTCTCTAAGGAGCTGTGCTTCGACTTGTCAAACCCATCTTTCATGTTCTTCAAGGTTAGTGTTCCAAATCACATTTTTCTTGCAGATTTGTGTCTAGATTGTTTACTTTTCAAGCTTTAAACTTTGTATTTTGGATTTCATTGAGATTTGGGGTTTGGATTTTGAAAAATCTGTTTTGTGTAAACCCACTTCTCAATCCTTTGCAACTTCTTATTTCCTTAATATCCTTGTTGCAAATGGCTTCTAGAGGTAGAAAAACTACTTCCCGTGGTCCTTCTTCTTCCTCCAGATCATCCATTATCTCTAAGCATCATCTTCTTGTTCCCAATAATGATCCATCATATGTTAGAGATATTAGATTACGTAATGTTATTGTTGAACATCCTGTTGATATTAATCATATTGCACCTTTTGACATCCTTCCTATACTTGAAGCTGTAGGTTGGGTTAACTTATTACATTGGGGTGGGCCTGCATACCGGTCCATTGCCCAATCCATGTTTACATGTATTAGTGCTTTCTCATAGGATAATTTAACTTTTAAAATATCTACTAGAGAAGGGCCTTTTGACATTGATCGTCATTTAATTTTAGCCCTTATGGACATTCCTGTGAATGATGAGGGTATTCCTATCCATAACTTAACTGATAAACCCTTAATGTCTGAAAAACGTATGCTCACTAGAGACTTGTGCAACATGGATGTTCAATGGACACAAAAAGGGAATGCGCTTCCCGCAAGGTATTTGTTACCCAAGTACAGAATTCTCTACAAAATCTTTGTGTCTAATCTGTATCCTCGTTTGGGTAATAAAACTGACTTGACTTCGTTTATGGTTCGTGTTATCCATGCTATTTCCAATGGTACTCAGATTTGTTTACCATCCTTAATCTGTCATTTCATTATTCAGTTTAGACTCCATCCTGGTCATAGTGACATTCCTTTTGCCTATTTAATGACTGTATTGGCTACTCATATGTTAGTCGATATGCCGGTTGATGAGGCACCAATCCATCATCTGATCTTCAACAATACTAATATCAATAAGATGAAGCTGGATCTACTTCCTGAACAAGGTGGTGGTGGTGGTGGTGGTGGTCATGAAGAAGCTGGTGATGACATTAATATGGATGATATTTTTAAGGAACTGGATTCTGACTCAACAAATGATCCAAATTTTGAACCATCTGATGTTGATGCTCGTTTTAGTGCATTAGAGGATAAAGTTGAGAATATAAATGTAAAGATGGAAAACATGTCTGTTGCTCATGATTTACAATTCAAGTACATGCGTAAATATCTTAGGCGATTGAACAAAGGCATGCACTAACTTGATCCCTCTATTCCTGCTCCGTCATCTGGTTCTGGATCTGACTAGTTTATATGAGACTTCTGGTCTGTAATAACTTTATAACTTAGCACTTGGTTGACTGATTTTGAGTTGGATACTATTTATGTTTTATGCTGGATATTTATTCTATGTGAAGCTATGCTGAGTATCTCTATCTCTGTTTTACTATACTTTCATAACTCCTCATGTTTACTCTCATATATCCCTTTATTTAGTTCTCCTTTATTGTTGTTTCCTTTGTCATATTGTGACAAAAAGGGGGAGAATGGTTTGTTCTTAACGATGTGATTGTGAGAGGAGTAGCATTGGTTATGTTACTCAGGGGGAGTATGTTTGAACTTGTTGAATGAAACTGGTTGAATGTTGAATATTGAATATTGAATATTGATTTGCAGGTAAGCCAGTTTATATGACCTAGTTCATAACTCTTTAACCAGTTGTTTTACTTTATGTTTATCTTGGTTATGTGTTTTGTCACTAATTTGACAAAGGGGGAGATTGTAAGTGTTATAGTTTATATCCCTGTCTGTTGTCAGATTTGTGGTGCCAAAATCACTGTTATATATAACTTGCATAAGTGAAGCTCTCTCAAGGATCAACATTCATGAACAAGCTAAGCTCACAACAAGCAAAGCTCACAAGTACAAGGATCAATCTTGAATGTAAGAATTGCTCACAAGACAAGACTCAAGCTGCAAGACTTCAAGAAGAGTACAAGGCAGTTTATAAAGAACTCAAGACACTTTCAAGATTGAGCTACATCAAGATTTCAAGATTGAGCTACATCAAGATTTCAAGATTGAACTACATCAAGACTTCAAGGCTCATACTTCAAGGTCACTAGTTCCTAATATTTCAATGTCCTTACTTCATGGTTGAGGTTTAACTGACCTTAGGTTGACCTTAAAAGTAGGTCACTTTGGATACATAAATCGAATGTTTATTTTACATAAGTTTGGTCTGTTCTTCGACTAGTCCTGGGCCTTCTTCAACTAGTCCTAGAGTTGCTTCGACCAGTCTAAGAAATTTCTCGATCAGTCATGAGTTTGTTACAAATTTCGGATAAAATCTGTTAGGCTTCGACTAGTCCAGGAATTTGTTCGACCAGTCGAAGGAACAGTGTCGACTGCATCTTCGACCAGTCGAAAATCTTCGACTCAAAATCCAGTAATGTTTTTCAGGTTCTTCGATCAGTTAAAGGAGACCTTCGACCAGTCGTAGAACGGTCAAAGCTTATCGCGCCTGATTTTTCAAATATCTGTTATTGCTTCGACTAGTCGAAGAGCTCCCTAGACTAGTCGAAGACGCGATCTGCTCACCTATAAATAGTGCACGAATCTCATAAGAAATCATCGAATTAATTAATCCATTCAAGCCAATCTTCATCGAACTTCTGAGAGATAATTCTATGCTCCATCTAAGCTAAGTGTGCTTATTTAATATTCTCTTTTCTAAGCTTTATTTAATTGATTTTATTTCTGTTATTCCAATCTAATTTGATAAGAGGAATTGTTATTCCCTTTCTTTAGAATCAAAATCAATTAAGGCAAGCCCTATTTGGTTTAATTTAAAATCTATTAGAATTAGAACCATTGTAATTGAGTACTGGACATTGAACTTGGACATTCAATCATCTACTCTGATTTGGTTCTACCGGGCTGCTACAACGAAGGAGATAATCAGGTATTTTACATTTAATTGTAAATTCCTTTCTGTTTTGGTTTCTTTCAAGATTTGCCAGAAAAATCTTGTTGTATTGGTTATCTGAGAAGAGCCAGGAAAACTCAGAAGTGGGGATTTTTAATTGTGTAAGCCCACAGAGAAAGACACAATTGTAAAGGTTTTGGGTGAACCTGGGAAAACCTATTTTGTTAGTGAACGCTAATATCCCCTGTGTGAGGATATTAGGAGTGGAGTAGCATTTTGTGTACCTGTTGTTTAACAGTTGGTGAACACACAGGCGAACCACTATAATCCCTTGTGTTGTGGTTAAATGATTTATACTTCTGATCTTTAATTATTCTTTTGTGGGATGTATGTATGGTGGTGAATGTTGTAATCATTTAATTCAAGCATTGTGAGAAATTTGTAATAGTTTAGAATTTATTTTCTGCTATTCCTTTATCAGCTTGATATTCAATTTCCTTTAAAAGTTGTTCCAGCAAGGTTGCCCTGCCATTTTTATGGTGTATGGCTATCCCTAAAACAATACATTTATGATTACAATTTATTTTAATTCAGTTTGTATTTATTTCTGTATTCCTCTTCGGTTTGAGATTTGATACAAAGATCTTTCTAGAAATAAGGTTGTCCTACTATAAACTCTGGTTTTTGGTGTAAGGTTGTCCTTAGAACAACATTTGTATCAACCTCTCAAGATCTGAATTTTGAGGTTATTTTACTTTCTTGCATTGTGATTTATTTTGGCTATCATATTCTTTTTAATTCCGCTATTATAAGTTTTATTTGGCATTGTCCTATTCACCCCCCCTCTAGAACATATAGCTAGGCCTTTTCAGTAGAGTCGGCGCCTCATTGCAAATGAACAAGTTGGAACAACTGGCTTGAGTAGCTCGGAAACATAATAGAATTGGCATTTGTCAGTTGGACCGACTAGTCATCGATTCCTGTCAGTCTAACCGACAACTTCCAAATTTCAAAAACACTTGAGATTTTAAGTGGGGTTATAAAAGGGTGTTTGTCAATTTCTTTCATTTCCCGAGTTTGGGAGATAGGAGAGAGCTTGAGAGGGAGTGGGAGAGTGAGTGAGATTGACCGAATACTTCATGAAATTGACCGAGTACTTCGTGAAATTGACCATGTACTTGATAAAATTGACTAAGCACTTCTTGAAATTAATCGAGTATTTCATGAAATTGACCGAGCACTTCAACAAATTGACCGAACACTTCTTGAAATTGACCAAGCACTTCTGGAAATTGACCAAGTACTTCAGGAAATTGAACAAGAACTTCATGAAATTGACTGAGCATTTCGTGAAATTGACCGAGTACTTGATGAAATTGACTGAGCACTTCGTGAAATTAACTGAGCACTTCGTGAAATTGACCAAGTACTTCTTGAAATTGACCAAGTACTTCGTGAAATTGATCGAGTACTTCATGAAATTGACTGAGACTCGGTGAAATTGATCGAGTACTTCATGAAATTGACCTTATGGAAAAAAACTCGATTAATTTGAAGAAGTACTTGGTCAATTTGATGAAGTACTCGATTAATTTCAAGAAGTACTCACTCAATTTGATGAAGTACTCGATCAATTTCAGGGAGTTCTTAGTCAAATTTCAATGAGTACTTGATCATTTAGCCCACCAGCTTTTCAAGAAGTAGAAAAAGAGTGCTTTGAAGTGAAACCCAAGTTGAAGAAGTTGAAGAAGAGTGCTTTGTAGTGAAACAAGATTTAGAACTCTTTGAAAGATTGCGGTAAACCCTTAGTGGGCGTTTGGCTCATGGTATTAGATGTAATTAGGTGGCATGGAATTGCATTTGGTTTCATGCAAATTCTATAATGTATTTGGAGAGGATGAGAAAGGTTGAGATTAGTTGATGTGGAATTGCATTTGGTCCCATGGAATTGTATTTAGTCCCACGTGGGATTTCTATGGATTTTGAAATACATTACACATGTGGGCCCCACATTGATGTATGTATTTATCCATCTTGTCTATCCATATACACCCTTTACATGTAACATTCCGGTTATATATGTGCATAAGTGACCGACATCCATTGTGAATTTGGTTCATTGATTACAATTCCATAGTCTACCGAATAGGATTTTACTTGATCTAGGAATGATAGTAACTTTGAACAAGATAGTAGATGGCAAATATAGAATGATAATATTTGAATATTCAATGGAAATTTTACCATGAAAAATGATGAAAGAATATGTGTTTATGTGTTTTTGGGTTTAAGTATGTGAAAGTAATATAACCCTTAAAGCAAAGGGTACTATTTTCTTATGCAAATAGCATATCCATGTAACAGTGGTTTAATCTGGGAAAATAAATTTTGGGTGGTTCCGATCAGCCAACCCAGCGCCTAAGATGTGAGATTTACAGCGGGGAAAGTATGTTCTGTTTTTTCGGAGGCATAAAAGGTGGAAGCCGGATCTAATACAAACACATGTAGACAAAGGTTACCATACAAGTGGTTAGATGTAGCTCATCATGGGTCCTTCTTCACATCCAATCCGTCCATCACATGTGTCGATCAATGCTTTCCTAAGTTGCTAAAAATCATTCGAATCTGGATCTCAAGTGGGCCATGTCAGAATTGAATCGTCCCAACTTCTCATCACTTGTGAGAAGAGTATTATTGCCAATATCGAAATAAAAAAAGCTGCCCTCAAGGCCAACAAAACTCCTGCACATATGATAATTTCCCCTCTCATCCTTACATTATTACAATTTTGCCATTATAAATTGGGCAGGCCAAGCTTGAAGCGGGTCCACCATTAAAATAACAGATCGGCATCGTGCATCCGTTTTATCCCGTCCTTTCGGTTCATGGCACAAAAAATGAAGTATAATCTAGAATACATAATTAGATTGGACTAAATTGAGATGAGCCCTTTTATAAGCGGCTATCTGACAGGCCCTTAGGGTATGAATTAGATGGCCAGGGTTTTTGGTTCTGTCTACTCCGTGTTCTCGTCAACTACAGCTGGCCCTCCAACTTGTTATATTATCTACGGTGACATCGTTATCATTGGCGATGGTGTGGATGGACGTAGAGGGGCCCAACACCCCCCCCCCCCCTCAAAGTCCACCTTTGAGAAAACAACAAGCACCATCTATGGAAAGTGGACCCCACCTCTCACTTCACCCCAAAAGGGATGGGACATCTTTTCTATTATTATTATATTGTCATGAACCAAATATCTAAAACTAGAGTTAATACTTCAATTTCCCAAGGAGAGGACACTAGCATGATATCATGATAATGTTAAAGCAAACCAACTACTCTAATTATAGAGAACTTTGCTAACTAAGCCCACACTCGCGTAAAAGTCAGCTAATGCATATGCTAGAATGATGCACAGGTGAATTATATCCAAGCCATCCATCATTTGGACCTCACCTGTAGATGATATACTGACAAAGATAAAAGGTGAAAGGTGGTCCACTCACTAGTGTTCCATGATATTAGAAAAAAGTGAATGAGTTAGAAAACCGTAGCAATTCTTTTGCAAATGTATATATTTTTTCTGGTAAATTGTGGCCCAACCTCATTCTTGAGATAGCGAATCTACACAGTGATAGGCTTCTGATGGATGGATTGGATATTTTCCCTATCTACGGCACTGGTATATGCGGTGGCATGTTTATTAGCTGACTTCTACGTGCATATGTGCTCAGCAAAGCTCAACCACAACAACAACAATAATAATAATAAAATACATTAGCCATGACGTCGACATTATATTTTTACTTTTATGAACATTTAACCTTTAACCAGGGATAGTTTTCCAATTCTTTGCTTAAAATGTCGCTTTCCTTGGTCATGTTCAGCCACTTACTCCAACCAGTGTTTGATGCCAACTTTTGAATAATAATAATAATAATAATAATAATAAAAGAGGTCATGTTCAGCCACTTACTCCAACCAGTGTTTGATGCCAACTTTTGAATAATAATAATAATAATAATAATAAAAGAGGAAGAAAATAAATGAAGGCACTTTTATATGATTGATTCTCATTTTACACTTGAAATAAAATATAAATTAGACAAACCAAGTTTTTTTTTTTTTTCAAAATGAGAAATTATTGATTGCTCCTGGTCGCAGCTGGATATTTGGCCAGTACAATCGAATGATTTTGACTGTCCAATAGATCCAGCACACATTGTAAGATTATCTAACTGCCTGAAAACAGTCCATAACGTGGATGGTCAAGATCATTTGCAGAAACAGTTCTAATTTAATATATATATATATATAAGAGTAATGCTCACACACAACTAGTTGGACAAATCAAATTGGTCCAACTAGCTGTGTATTTAATAGCAAAAAATTACTTTTCTATCCAAAGTAATATACCCCATGTGAGATCTGTAATATCAAGTTTTACATAAGTATGATAGAAATTATATGTCAAAGATCCGGCCTGTCCATTAAATAAGGCCTATTAATTATATTTTATCTGCTAAATTTTAATAAACGATCATCATCAATGAAGCCACACATACAAGTTAAATATGTACGGCTAAAATGAATTTCTTATAGCTCCATTGTTTTTTTTTTTTTTTTTTTTTGTAAATAGATATCATACCATTAATCATTAAAATAATAATTTATGTCCTTCACATGTTTAAAAGAAATCCTACCTAATTAATGGACTAGATTTCATATACATTTACTGCACGCATAAATATATACATGTGTGTAGCTTCCTAATTCATCCCATTTTCTCTTGAAATTCATTGCCTAATGTACATATAAACTAATGTTAATAAATGCTCTCATGCGGAGAGAAGCTGCTGGAGGTTACTTGGCAAAAGGAGTACCCAGCTTGGGTGGGCCTCACTGTGGTGTTAAAGTGAAATCCACCCCAACCATCAGGTGAATCACCCTCTGTTTGACCCAGGGCCAAAAAACCTGCCCATTTTATTTCAGTTGGGCCACATTTATTGGAAATTTTTTATCAGAAAATTTGACCCTCTACACTATTCCCTAAATGTGACCCACTTGAATCACATTTGAGCTTGATTTTTTAGTCTTTAAGCCAATCTTTTGGTTTCGCATCTAATGAGTGTAATGGATTTTACATAAACATTATAGTGGGCCTTGTAAAAATGGAGGGTGGACGTCTCTCCCAACTATTTTCCTTTGTGTGCCTCAAATTAATAACATATCATCTTGATGTTTTGGCTACTATCCTATCATGGGATTACACATCTAATGGTCGGATTTGATTACACATATAATGGTCAGATTTGATCTCACATACACATCAACGCATGGCCCCGTAAAATATCACTGCTGGCTTCCCTCCCGTACCGGTTCCAGAAAATAGTCAAGTTCCAAGGAAAGATCAATATCTTGTGTAGCAAATCACACAGCATGGGCGTCTATAGATGGCAACGATATGTCTGCCTTGACAGGGTGTATTTGTTTTATCCACTCCGTCCATCCATTTTCTGATATTACTTGAAGGCATGGCCCCAAAAACGAGGCTGATCCAAAGCTCAAGTGAATGCCACCAAAAGAAACAGTGGGAACAATGATGCTCGGTGTTGACATCTTCCTAGGGCCCACCATGATGTTTATTTTCCATCCAACCTATTCATAAAGTCATATAGACCTGGATGAAGAAAGGAAAATACAAATATCAGCTTCATCCAAAACTTTTGTGAAACCCAAGAAGTTTTTGAAGGTAGGCCTTCAATCTCCACTTTTTCTTGTGGTGTGGTCCACTTGAACGTTGGATTGCCTCATTTTGGGGATCATACCCTAAAATGATTTGAAAATATGTATGGATGGTGTGGATAAAACGTATAAATCATGTTGGGATTGATTTTAAGTCCCTTGATCTAACATTTGGTGATGGAAGTGGATTTCAAATTAATACCATGGCAGGTCCATCTAAATGACCGACCATTCTGACTTGAAATCGCTCATCTCTGGTGGTATCCATCTATGTAATCGAGTAGTGCCGTAGCGCGGACAACCACCCTCCTATTTTTACAGTCCCATTATGATGTATAAGTAAGATTCACTCCAATAATTATATGCGTAATCCCATTATGGGTCTGGAGCCAAAAATAAAAAATATAAAAAAAAAAATCAGGCTAACCTTTGATTGAATTCAGCCACAGCAACGGAAACATTGGGAGAGACGTCCACCCTTGATTTTTACTATGCTCAACATAACAAGCATGTGAAATCCACTCCAACCATTAAGATGACACACTAAAAATCTATGCTTAATGTCCAAAAATCAGGGGCATACGTGATTCAGGTGGGCCAAACCAATGAAAATAGTTTGAAGAGTGAGTTTTCCTTGTACATTGTTTTCAATCATGTGGTCCACTTGAACCATAGATGATGCTGATTTTTTAATCCATGGTTCTAATACGGGGTGACTCACCCGATGGTTGGGGTGGATTTCACTTTAACACTATAGTGGGGCCACCACCGGTGGCTACTTTTCCTCTTAGAATGACTTTTCTTTCTCTGTATTAAATAGCATTCATTGGTCCTTGAATTAAGTAACTAGTTGGACGAAAATGCAATGTCCAACTAGTTGTGTGTGAGCATCTCTCTCTCTCTCTCTCTCTCTCTCTCTCTCTCTCTCTCTCTCTCTCTCTCTCTCTCTCTCTCTCTCTCTCTCTATATATATATATATATATATATATATATATAAACTATCTGTTGGCAGCATAGTTTAAAACCGTAGAACTTCACTCGAATAGACGTCTAGATGGGTCAAATTGACTCGAAGACTTGAACAAGTCTTATACAGGACTGGAGTCAATATTTAATAATTAAATTAATATTATTTATAATTTTTTTAAACAATGGTCTTAATTAAATATATAAATAATCAAAGAATATCTAAGCATTGGTTTGTCCCGTAGGGATGCGGACTGCGTATTTGAATAGGCCACTGATGTATGTGTCTTATTCATGCCAACCATCCGTTTTTAAAGTATATTGTAGGGCATGAGCCCAAAATTGAAGCATATCTAAAGCTCAAGTGGACCACGATAAAGAAAACAGTGGAAATTGAATGCCTACCGTTGAAAACTTCTTGGGGGCCACAGTGATGTTTATTTGCTGGTTGAAAAAATCATTTGCATCAACAAGGTAAATACGTAAAAGAATTATTTCTCAGAAATTGAGCTTTCTAAAAAAACAAAAACAAAAATAGTCGAAGTGAACTAATTGCAACATGTTATCGTCCAAATATTTACTAGTTTACTGAAATCAAAATTTCAAACTGAGACCTTCCATCAGTGGCCCAATGATTTCCATCAATTTCCAGAAATGAATTCTAATTGAAATGTCTCCTATTTTGGTTACTTGTATTCTTCTATTTATCCATAATCTTCATCATTTTCTTGGGTTAATTTCTCTATCTTCTTGAAATTTTCTGGGTTATCATCCTTAAGAACAATAAAATTGCATGGGAATCATCCTATATTTTTTTGGTTCAACTGGCAAAGTTATCTTCTTTGAGAACTGTTGGGGAACCATAGAAGCATACGTAGATGAATTAAGCAAAGTATGCCAATAGCACAATCAATCCCGATCATAAAGACTCTGAATTTAATATGGAACAAAGTGACAAATATGCACTACGAAAGCAGAAAATTACAAGAAATAGAGAAAATTACAAGCGACAGATATGGCACAAAGCGACAGATATGCACTACGAAAGCAGAAAATTACAAGAGAGAGAGAGAGAGATTACTCGATTCGAACAAGCCTCAAATCTCCCAAGATACACCCTTGAAATCTTAGGAACCAATTAAAAAGCTCTTTGATACCCCATATTCCCTTTATACCCATATATATAGCCTCTAGGAGAATCACAATTGAAATAAGAAACAAATCCCACACTTATGCAACTTTGTGTAACTCTGCACGGTTGTTTGATGACACATTCGATGTTACTTCGATTGCATCAAACAACCTTCGATGGCACGAACTTCTTCAATGTCATCAAACTAAACACCAAAGCATTCCAATGACTAAATATGTATTTTCTGAATTTTCTCAATAGCACTTCGATGCCATCGATGGCTCGTCGATGGCATTGAACCCATTTCAATGACATCAAGCAGGACACCTAAAGTGTCCAGCAACCAATTATGAGATTTCTAAAATTTCTTGATGGTATCGAATAACTCTTGATGACATCGAATGATCTATTGATGGCATCAACAGACCTTATTGTTGAAAGATTTGAGACATTAACAACAATCTCTACCATTTCTTCAATCTTCATTTTTTGTACCTTCTTGTCCAATTTAATTCCACCTTGCATCATAGCTTCATCATAGCTTCTCGTGCATCATCTGTCTTCTTCTTATGCCTTTGCCAAGCCTAGAGAAGTTGCACCGAACTTGAACTTCTTTGAGGGAATCACCTTAGTGAGCATGTCTGTCGGATTCACACTTGTGTGAATCTTCTCTAGAGTTACGCCTCCTTCCTCACACATATGTTAGATAAAATGATGACGAATATTAATGTGTTTAGTACGTGAGTGGTAAACAGAATTTTTAGTCAAATTGATCGCTCTTTCACTATCACAATTGACTGATACGGCCTCCTGCTGAAGCCCCAACTAATTTATCATCCCTCTCAACCAAACACCTTTCTTGAATGCTTCGGTCACCGCCATATACTTAGCTTTGGTTGTCGCCACCTTTCTTAAGACTTTCCTACAAATTTTAGGTATTGGAATTTTCTCCCCTAGTCCCCCCATGAAATTACATATGATATTCATCTTTGTGAAAAATTTCATGAATGTCTCATGTTCGTCAATCCTTATATTTTCGAATTGAGATGTCAGTAGCTGTAGCCTTGATCTTTTTATTATGTTGGTTCCTTCACGGGTTGTTTGTAATAAATCTCATGCTTCTTTTGAAGTTCCACACATGCTGATTTGATTGAACACTTCTTATGAAACTCTACAGTAAATAACATTCATGGCTTTAGCTTCATGTAATTTCATTTCTTTATCATATTGAGTCTATTTCTCTTTTGGTTTTGGTTTGAAGATAGTTGTGTAGTTTTCAAGTACCACTTGTTCGATTGGTGGTACATTTCTATTCTCAACAACTTCCCAAACGTCATGATCCAAAGATTGTAGAAAATAAAACATCCTAAACTTTCAATAAGAATAATTTGAACCATCAAAGATGGGAGATCGTGAGACAGATGGTCCTTCTTTGCTCATTATTCCAACTTCTTCTTAGGATCTCCCTATAGGTTGTTAAACTCTTTCAAGAGGAACCCTCTCTAATACCAATTGAAATTGCGGTTTAGACCGCCGAAGTAGAAGTATGGAATAGTTCAGGAGTCCTAGAGGGGAGTGAATAAGACTTTTCAATTATTATACTAATTCAAAATTTTACTGCCTAACTCAAACTCATTTTCAATTAAACTAAGCAAGACAATGTAACTCTAAAGTCTTCCAAGCTAATAGAGGGTCCAATCACATAGGCTACTCAAGATATGAAAATAAAGCAACTAGCCTATAGCATTGTGAACTTGTATGTGGAATGTGCTACCTATCAATTTTAAGCATTCATCCAATCATGCATAAATAATCAACCATTCAAACTTATATAAACATGATTAAATATATGCGCAAATGAAAATTCCAAACACAATCATATATAGTGGTTCGGTTATGTGCCTACTCCACTCCCGATAACCGTAATCTCTCTTAGAGTGTGTTGGATTTCACTATCAATAGTTTTAAATTAGGTTCACCATAAACCTTTACAGCCCTACACAACGGACTCTACAATTTATATCCAACGCAAGAGTAAAGGTTCTACACTAAGAACCCACGTTTAGGCCACACCAGCCAAGGTCCCATACTAGGCACCTACGTTTAGGCCACATCGACAAAGGTCCCACACAAGGCACCTACATTTAGGCCATACCGGCCAAGGTCCCACACAAGGCACTTAATCGAGTTTGTGGATAGCAAACTCTTAACCTCAATCTTTCACAAGGAAGGAGGCTAACCATTGGACTTTTAACAATGACACTTACTTATCAAAATGTGTCTTCTTTTGTAGCTTATCTTAGGTTACTTGATCTTCACTCTCTCGTGCTTGAATCAATTCCCTGATGCTTCCCTAATCACGATGTTGTGGTTTTCCTGTTGTTTCAGCTTCACGATCAAGTACCTTGCATATGATGTTCCTATTAAGGTAACCAAGGTAATTGGAGTGGGTTGAGTCTCTTATCAAAGGTTATGAATGGATTTCCTAAGAGATTCAACTGATGGATGCTCTAAAGTATCATGGAGACTAAGGATTTGCCAATGGGTTTGGTCTCTATACTCTAGAACAGGCTAGAGATCATGTTCTTTATTAATAGGAGCTTTGAATGCTCGTTGAAGTGAGGAATCACAATGAAGAACATGAATCTCCTGTGGATAGAGTCTAGGATGAGTGAGATAAGCTTGGGATACATTAGGAACTCTAGAATGCCTTAATCCACTAATTCACAAGTTTCTAGGAGCTTCTTTTATAGAGAAATGCTTCCAACGGATCTATAACAGCTACTTTTCGGTCCTACCAAGTGAACATTCGGTGGCACCCAAATGTAGTCGTTGACATTGAATTATCACTCGGTGGTACCAAATTGAGTTATGAAGTTGCTAGATGAAAATTGTCACTTTTGATGGCACAAAATATTGTTCTTCGGTGGGTGTCACGCCCCAAACCTGGAGATCGGATTCACAGGAATCCCGAACGCCGATCTGGTGCCGACAGCCTCCGTAGTACCCCATTCTCGATTCCTAGCGTCCATATACCAGATTCCGATCCTGAGATCCTACAAGGAGGATTTTTTTTTGTACATTTATCTCGTAATAAGCATAACCACAAGAATACCCAAATCATAAAGGCAACACCATTATCACATATCCACTAATATAATCATTTGAATACAATGCTGAAAGGGAAATACATATATCAAAAATCAAGCTCTAAAAGACCACTGCACGCTCCAAGCTCAACAATGCTGCAACCTAACATCTCCTACACGCATCTATCGTGCATAAGCTTATAGAAAGCTTAGAGGGTGGTGTAAGTGTGTGCACAAGATAAGTGCCAAGTATTCAATACAATGCCATCATCATACAGTACGAGAAATACTAGTAATCCATAAATTGTATAATATCAGACGAGATCATGAATTATCAGAGTAAGCAGAAATACTGACAAGAGCAAGAATTCTCAGAGTAAACAGAAATACTGACAAGATCATAAATTATATGATAACAAAGTAAGCGAAACTACGGACAAGTCCATGAGTCAATCAATATCAAAATACGTAATATAGGACAGCTATGTAAATGAGGAGTCATAAAGAGCCAAATATCAGATGTCGAGAATGCGATGCAATATACAATTCCTAATGAGTTCACGAATGACGTCAGTCGTACCTAAACCACATAAATATAGAACACGGTAATCCAAAATTCCCTATGCCACGGATGTAATGCAATGTGCGGTGCGAATGGAATGACCATGCTGGAGTGTGAAGTCGGGATGATAGTACGTAGTATCACAGGTTACGGGGTCTCTCACAAAGGACTTCTATCCAAACCAGTCCCATACCTAAATTTAGATAGTCAGACCCAATGTGGTAGACTCCGGATCTTAGGTTAGTCGTGTGCCCAACCGAAATCCTGGCCTTGCGAAGGTACACAACAATTAGTTGCGCACCACCAGCCCGAGTGGATAGTGAATGAAATGAATGCATGAGTATGCGACTCCTACTCAATAAGTCTACATATCAGTACGGTTCCTCTCTGTGATCATCACCGGGGTTTAGTACACTCCAAATGGCACTGTCTCTCTCCTAGCAGCACAGTCCAAGTGAGCGTAAGAAACCTTACTATCCGCTTGGCCAATAGTCTGCCAATACCTATCTGGCACGTTGATAGCGGACTCATTCATGAGCTGGTCAAAATGCTCCCTACCCTCGGGCGGGTAAGGCCACCCCCCCTCCCAACCGACCACGACACAGTGGGAGATACGGTCTCCTGGTATTCGGCACTCGAGCGCTCATGTATCCACTCGGTCTCGACATTGGGGCGTCTCCTGGCCACGGAGGTTTAGGGATTTTCACCCAGGGACATCTATGGCGCCCGTATGCTAGAACCGACATTTTCGGTGTCCCATCTGGCCATCCATGATATGCTTGTGGAGGCTAGGGCCCTGATGTCGCTCGGGCGTACAGTAATCATAATGCAAGATGCATGAGTCATATAATCTAGTCATGTATCAATCCTGTGATGACCGTGTGCTCATGTGAGATAACCTCCGCCTATCAGGGAGTCTCACAACAACCTCCTAATGACATATGCAATGATCAACCACATCTCATAACAAACACGCAGATGATGCGTATGGGCATGTATCATGATCTATGCTGTCACATACTCATAATCGGCATCAATAACTGGCACTGACAATCGACATCGAAAATCGGCCTCGACAATGTGGACATTTAACCAACATTACCTCTAAGGAGTGACCCACATAGAGCCTAACATCTAGTGGACCGATGGCCTCATAAAGGGCCTGATATACAACTCCATGGGCCTCACTCAAGAGCTTAATACCCATCACGATGGGCCTAACATACATCACAATGGGCTCCATCGCCTGACTCTCAAATGTATCACAATGGGCCTTATCACATAGGCCTCGACAATCGGGCTCGGTAATCAAAATTGGCTTCGACACTCTGTCTCGACAATCGGAATCGGCTTATACAATCGGCCTCAACAATCGGAATCGGCCCCAATACACGACCTCGACAATCAAAATCTGTATCAACAATTGGAATCAATCGATAATCAGAATCGATAAATATGTCATGTCGATCGGAATCGACAATCGGTCATGACAATCGGAATCGATCGATAATCAGAATCGGTAAATTGGTCACGTCGATCGGAATCGACAATCAGTCATGACAATTGAAATCAATCGATAATCAGAATCGGCAAATCGGTCACGTCAATCAAAATTGACAATCGGTCACGACAATCGGAATCAATCGATAATCAAAATCGGCAAATCGGTCACGTCAATCGGAATCGACAATCGACCACGGCAATCGAGATCATTCGATAATCAAAATCGGCAAATCGGTCAGGTCAATCGGAATCGGCAATTGGCCATGACAATCGAGATCGATCGATAATCAAAATCGGCAAATCAGTCATGTCAATCGGAATCGACAATCAGTCACGACAATCGAGATCGATCGATAATCAGAATCGGTAAATCGGTCATGCCAATCGGAATTGGAAATCGGTCACGATAATCAGAATCAATCGATAATCAGAATTGGTAAATTAGTCACATCAATTGGAATCGGCAATCAGCCTATACAATCGGAATTGGCCTATACAATCGGCCTAACCAAAGGCCTAAGGAAAGTTCACATGAGGACTTTCAACCATCATTGCCCATCAATGTGGACATTTAACCACTATTGCTCCAAGGTATGGCCCACTTGGAACTTATCCTATAATGAGGTCCATTGTCTCTAAGAAGATGGATGAGCTTCATAAACATTCCACACTCATCTTGGTGGACTCACATATCGTAATTGAGCCTCATATATACAACGTAATGGGTCATACTTCGCAATGGGCCTCACACGAGGGTCTCATGGGCATCACAATGGGCCCCGTACAACCTCACACAATGGTCTCATGTACATCATATTGGGCCTCATCGAATGGGCCACGATACATCATATCGGCCCTTATTCAAAGGCCTCATATATCACATCGGGCCTTATCAAATGGGCCCCAAGCACATCATATCGGGCCTCACCAAATGGGCCCCAAATACCTCAAATGGGCTGCACTAACGGGCCTCACATACATCAAGTGGGTCGTATCAACGGGCCACGCCAACAGCCTCATATGCATCACAATGGGCTTGATGGGACAGCCCATACGGTTCAGAATAAATGGACAACATGAATATGGACCATATACAACATGGTGGGCCTGCAAGATGGGATAGTGTGTATGCAACACACCTTACGATAGGCCTCATACATTCATAATAGGCCTCAATCAACTAGCAATTGAGCTTGATAAAACGCATGCTTCTGGTGGGCCTGAAAATTGATGGATGGCAAGGATAAAACATATATCATGGTGGACCGCATCCTATGAACGGCGTGCACACAAACATACCTCAGGTGGGTCCTATCCCAACTGGACGATCTCGATAAAATACATACACCATGGTAGGGCCCACCGTCTTATAAACGGTATAGATAAAACACATACATCATATTGTGGCTCGACAGATGGGTGGCATCGACATATAATATTTACATCAACGTGGGCCCCACATCACCCTGGACAGATGGATAGAGTAGATATAGAATAAATACATCAAGGTTGGGGTCCACGTCCCCAAACGGATGGACGTTGAGGATACAACACATGCCTCATATGTGGGCCCCACACAGACTTGCTGACGTGATACACAGCCATACAACTTGTGTGTGGATGGCATATCAGGTGGGTCCCACGTAATGGACGGTCCTGATATTCATCAGATGGGTGGTGCAGATAAAACACTCACATCAGGGTGGTTTCCACCAATGGACTGACGACTGGGATGTGCTAGACGCGAAGCACGTGCATTGTAGTGGGGTCCACGCCATCTGGTCAGATGGACGGAGTGGATATACTATACATGCCACAAGTTGGGTCCCACGGCTGCTGTTGCAGCCGGGTAAAGCACATGTACCACAGTGGGTCCCACGTAGTGCCCACCATAATATCATTTATATTAATATAATATATATATACACACACATATTTATAAAAACATAATATTATATTATATTTGAAAAGGGAGTCCAACGTCCATCGTCCAGGAGGTTGGACGTCCGTCTAACGGACGGTCTAGATGATCTGGTCGCCGTGGATAGCAAATACAGCAAGGTGGGTCCCACGTAGTAGATGAACGGTTGGACACATACTCCATAATCAGACCCACAGAACTCACTCACTGATGTCTAGATATAGCAGCTGTATAGCCAGGTAATCCCCTCCGTCCAAAGGACAATGGGATATAACACACAAATCTGGGTGGTCCCCACAACTGCTGGACACGTGTCAGCATGTCCTTTGATGGACGGTCAGATATAAACATATCAGGGGTGGGTCCCATTGTCAATGGACGGTGTGGATTAAACCCATGCGTCACGGTGGCCCCACATGACACCGTCCAGCAATGGACGGTGTTGAAAGGCAGCATGGATGAATCACATATATCATGTGTGGGTCCACGGAATTCGCTGCTGCAATAGAGCAGCTATAAGCTAGTGTGAGACGCACCAGCCAATCCGTTTCTCATCAAGTGGGTCCCACGTGGGGCCCACCATATCATGCATACATGTATATATAGTAAATATATATATATATATATATATATATATATATTAAAAAAAACTACATGCATCAACACTCCAGCGTCCAAGCCTTACTGGACGATCTGGACAGCACCCGTCCAGTGGCTCTGGCCTACTGGTCTGGATGGCTTGGATGTACTGTCATGTACATCAGATCAAAGTGGGGTCCATGGCAGCGTGGCCCACCATCAAGCTGATATTTGTGTATTTCTTCATCCGGCCTATCCAGACGGATGGGCAACAATCCCGTCCGCTGGACAGTCTATCGAGGTGGGTCCAATGCATGGACGGCATAGATATGATTCATACTTCATGGTGGGGTCCATTCGGATGGGTCACATGGTTTCATCATCACCAAAAGAAAAAGATGAAGAAGAGAGGGAGCGAGAGACGAGATGGAGGGGCCCCGCCACTATGGGCCCCACTAAATTACAACACATACATCAAAGTGGGTCCCATCACAAGTGGGCCATTAAATTAAAAATCAATGGTGAATCACCCACCTCTAGGCCTTCTCCTTGGTCCCTTCGTCTTCTATGCACCTATGCTTCACGTTTAACGGTGGATGATGGAGTCTTAATGGTGGGGATGAGAGATGAGAGGGTGGGCCATACTTATTGATTTGGGAAAGCTTGGAAGGGCTTCGACGTTTGGAGCTTGGGAGAGTGTTTTGAGAAATGAGAGAAAGAGAGAAATGATATTTTAAAAAGGGATGGGTGTTGTAGGGGAATGGGAAGGTATGGTTGTGGTTGAAAATTTTAAAAAGAGGGATGGTTAGGGGAGAGAGAGTTGACTTTGTGGAGAAAGAGGGATGGGTGCTTGTACTTAGGGTATGGGTTGTACTTGACTCGGGTGGTTGATTGATTGATGGGACACATTGTAGAGATGCCCTCAAAATTCGCAACGCGCAGCGTTTATCTGGAAATGAACGTGGACCCATATCTTCAGGCTTGGGTATCGGATCAGTGCGCGAGTCGCAGCGTTAGAACCGTGGTGACGATGCGGTCGCTAAGGTACAAATTTTGGGTCGAGTTGACCTCGGCATGCAGGACTCGGCTTAGGATTACACGCAAACATCGGATATAGGTCGAGGGTTGCCGAAATTCGACCGGGAGGACCGCGGAAGCCTATGGAATAGTACGGTCTAGGATACGGGTCTTACAGTGGGAGTCATGGCACTAAAAGTCTAGTCAGTGGTACTGAATTAACTTTGAAATGTTGCTGGACTGTTTTGGTCACTTTCAATGGTACCGAATGTAAGACAGTTATTCCTATTTAAGTTTTTTTCTTGCAATTTATTCAACAACTTTGAACTTTCTAAAGCCAACTCTAGAATGATGAAAAATATAAACTTAGAAAGGCTAGAATAAATGATCTAAGTAGGTTTTCCTATTATGGGTCAAGGTCATCTATAGGTAAGATCAAGATTGTAGAAGCTTCTCTTTACTTTGAACTTGTAGCTTGGGCTTCTGCACCAGTTGCGTCGTCAATCTTCATTTGCCAAGGACTCATCCGACTACTTGACACAACTAGTCACGTGATTGACAAACAAGTACGTAAGGTGAGTGCACTGACAATCTCCCCCTTTGTCAATTACATGACAAAACAAACTACAAACAAACTACCTTATGATATTGTCATGGTCCATACCAATGACATACCATGACACACCAAAACAATAAAAGATTATATATCAATATACCAATTTACAACTCAAACAAAAGTAATCTCTGTGGAAAACACACTAATGCTGCTCCCCCTTAGTTTCTTCCATGATCAACCTGTAAGAAGGAAAACCAAGCTCTGTAGAAAACAACGGATTGTTTTGGTTAGTAGGTTTCTTCTCCCCCTTTTTGTCAGTCATTGGCAAAGGGTTTACCAAGAAGTAAGCCAATAGCAAAATATGATGATGTAGATTAGAGGGAAAGAATATACAAATCACATAGGGGCAGAATATAAGAAGAGAGAGCTGTAAACATTATGTGGAAATTTCATGCCAGAAACAAAATATAACCATGAAACAAAATAACTGACATAAATAAAAGGATATCAACATGAAATCATCAAAATGACTACCCTAAGCTTGGGTAGTACCATTCATCATCCAAAAAGTAAATGTCAAGCCCTTAGGGGCATAAGAAATCCAAAATAAAATGTATTATGATCCAGCAACAACACAAGAGAAAAAAAAAATCATCTAGAAGATCCACCCTCATACGGAGGGATATAAGGGTGATGAGACAGAAGCAACTCTATGATGCGCTCCCCAGTATGTTGAAGAGTGTCAAGACGTAGTTCAATCCCAGAGAAGATTTTCGCACCACCGGAGGTGAACTTCTATATTTGACTGCCCTTCAAGAAGAAGATGGATTGGATCGTTCTGGAGAAGGAGGCGCCCAGTGTTGACTAATAGTGGACTTAGTGCAGGCACTGGGGTGCAACAAGAGTCCCAACCAGTGCCCATGGGAGTATCTTGAGGTTCTTCGCCACTCCTGCATTCCTAATTCTCCTTAAATGTAGTTGTAAACAATTGGAAAGGGAAGGCTAGTACAATGAATTAGAGTCTCCTTGGTAACGCACACGACAGGATATACCGTATCATGGGCAGGTGGCAAACCAAGGAATTTTGTGAGTTTGCAGATAACACTTGGAAAGGGAAGGCTAGTACAATAAATGCCCTTGACGATTAGGATCAACTGTTTCAAGATAAGAGTGGGTAAGCATACCTCAATCCCCTAAAAGATGTCATATAGGATATTCAAAACAAATGGGGAGACCATATCTCCAGAAACATCACATGGGTATGCATTGGTACTCAGAATGTTGTGTAGCACTTTCATGGTTGAGTCCAAATGCGATGAATGGAGGAAGTTTCGTTTGTTCTGGGGGATTGCAGCACCATCACACAATGATCGAGTTGATTCACCCCGAACTCCCAGATGATTTAAAGGATGATTAGTTGGGGGAATGTGTATGACTTTGAGGTGAAATAGTTGGCTCAGCACCAAAGGAGTGATCTCCTTGGTTTTGTTCATGAAGTTGATGCTGATTGATGGAGGGTCATCTTAAGTGTCATGACAGGAATTTAAGAATTGATGAATGAGATCATGCTGAACCTCTCCTCCAAAGTATAATAGGTTATCTCACCCAATTGATCCTAAGTAGAGATCAATCTGATATGGTTCGATGAGAAGGGATCTGATCAACCTATCAAAGACAATTTTGTTTGACATAGCCATTTCGGTAGACAATTGTTAGTTCTTCTAGAGGAGTGTTCTCCTCTTACAGGAGCCTTGCCTTTGTCTTTAACCATTATTGTGCTATAATCATATATTAGAGATATTAATGCAAAAGGTAAGATAATTAACCAATCTTATCAATATGCATATGAGGCTCCAGATTCTCAGATATAACAAGAAAAGAAGGTAAAAAATTTCAGCAAGAATTAAGCCATGCATAAGCAACTTCAGATTACCTTATCACCAAAATGAGGTTGAAACCTCAGATTTACTAATCACACACAAACTGAGGGTAGAGTCTTCTGATTTGCTTATATAGATTGGAATATCAGCTACCAAAAGAATAAACGATTGATGCATCAATATACCAAAAAATATATGCTTCTAGGTGTAAACCAAAGATCCAAAAATTCACAGTTCACAAAAATGTATATTGATCCTGACATGCAATTAATCTAGGAAGAACCACCAACAACATCATCTTGTAGCCATGATAGATATGCCGTAATTTGCTCCACCGACTGTTGGAGTGAGTGAAGCTTTTCTTCCATTGACTTTGCCATCTCACCAAGTCTTGATTACTCCTCCAAAATTTGCATAAGAGTATCATTCTGAGGAGTAAAAGCTTTAGGGGCAGAGGTTGATAGATCAGTATCTAGGCCTTCCTCAACTATTTTGTCCTCCTTATTCATAAATTCTTCTTCTTCCGATATTGAATTACTAAATTCATGCACAGAAGAGAGATTCATTTTCCTGATACTCTACACATTGATTTATGGGGCTGATAGGGATTCACCTTTAGGCACACTGAACCCACATTGACAGGCCAACTTGCACAGCAAATGTCTGAAAGGTATTGCTGTGGAGTTAGACTCGAACCCTGAAATCCAAAATAGATGTTTTGATAGCTTTGAATATCTTCTATTCCTGTTTTGAGATTATGAGATTAGTAAAACTCGTAATTCACCATCGTATCCTAGGCATGGTGGTTGCATGAATTCCCTTCCAATCATCACAATACTCCTTCATTGAGGACTAGATCAATGAAAAGTTCAAAGATTTGCTTTAATTGCTTTATCTTCCAATTAGATAGGATAAGACTTTGATTCCAGTTGTGTTTGTTGAATCAAGTAAGGTAACATCCTGATAGCTACAAGTGGATCATTGGCACTCTAGTTTCCTTTTAATTATTGATACTTTATTCACAATTCCTCTCAACTATTCTAAAATTCAATTTAGAACTTTTTCTAGTTCTAGTTCTAGTTATTTTCATATTGTGTACAAGTTTAGTCCTTGTGGATTTGACCTCGGTCTCACCAAGTTATTACTACATCTCGACCCTGCACTTGGGGTTATGAACAAGTTTTTGGCGCCGTTGCCGGAGATTACGACTACGTTTTTTTGAGATTAATTGGTATTAGAATTAGGTTAAGATTAAGGTTAAATTTTTTTTTAAGGTTAGGATTTTTTTTTTTTTGAAATTATTTTTAGAAACTAACATTGTTTTCTGTTTTTTAGGATCTTAATATAGCAAATCCAATCCGGTAACCTCTTTTCAATTCTCTCTTTCTTTTCTAGATTTCTTATTTTCTTTAGTTTTCTTTCTTTTAGGTTTTAGTTGTTTAGTGCTTGAGGGTTGTGCATGTTTCATGCTCAATTGGCATCGTGATAACAATCTTCGTCTCTTGAGTGAGTGAGGATTAGTCGAATGGTTGCTTATCCATCAAAGGATTAGACACCACTTGAGATCCTCTCAGTTAATTAAAGTAATAGCTGTAAATTAACCTCAACCTTTAGTTGAGGAAGTTCAAGATGAGAATGAGGTGCATAATGATCCCTTGCCTTATACTTTGCAAGATTATTTACAACCGGTGGGAGTGTGTACACCTTCCTACATGGTTTTTCCACTTAATGCACGAAACGTGGATGTTAAACCTGGAGTGATATAACTCCTTCCTAAATTCTATGGACTAGACTCTGGAAGTCCATGCTTGCACATCAAAGAGTTTAATGAGATAGTCGCCACATTACACTTTCCAAACGTGTCTGAGGACATAGTGCGACTCAACTTGTTCCCCTTCTCACTGAAGGAGAAGGCTAAGATGTGGATGCACTCCTTAAAGCTCAATCTATCGGCACATGGGCCGAGATGACCCGAGAATTTCTCAAAAAGTTTTTCTTGTTTCATAAAACTAACACTTTAAGGAAGGCAATCATGAACTTCGCCTAGAAAGAGGAAGAGACCTTCTTCCAATGCTGGGAAAGGTTCAAAGATCTCATAAATTCCTATCCACATCATGGCTATGAAATTTAGCGGACAATAAGCTTTTTCTATAATGAATTAACTTCGCTAATGCACCAATTTGTAGAGATGATGTGTAATGGTGAATTTATTAATAATGAGGCCGATGATGCGTGGGATTACCTTGATCAATTGGCAGAAAACGTGCAATTATGGGACACCTCCCCAAGACCCACCACTTCTAAGCCTAATCAATCAAAGGAAAGGGAATGAATGTATGCCTTAAAAGAAGAATATAACATCAGTGCAAGGGTGGCCAATCTCACAAGAAAAGTTGAGGCCATGAAACTTAAAAAGGTGGAAGCTATCAAACCAAGGGAATTCATGGATGTTGTTTGTGGTATTTGTGCTAGCAACATACATGTGACGCAGGATTGTCCCACAATCCCTACTTTTCAAGATTTATTAAATGAGTAATCAAATGTTGTAAATATTTACCAATGACCATTCAAGGGACCCACCTCAAACACATATATTTCCAATCAAAGGAACCATCCAAACTTCAGTTGGAGCAACGGACAAACAACCAATCCTCAAGAGGCCCTTACTCAACTTCTAAATCAAAGGAAACTTCAAGAGGATCCAGTTCAAAAATTCATGCAAAACCAAGAGCTCTTCAACTAGAACACGGTGCAAGCATTCCAAGATCTCAAAACAATAATGAGAATGTTTGTATCATTAATTCAAAGGATTCAGTCACACTTAGCGACTGGGGAGAAAGAGACTTTTTCAACCCAACATTTCCCCAATTTAAAGCCACAATGTGAAATCAGTGACCCAAGCTCTTCCAATCAACATGCAAAACAAGTTGAGTCTATCACCACACTTAGAAGTGGAAAGACAATTGACAAAACCATTCCAGCGAGGGCAGAAAAGCCTAAGGATTCAGAAGAAGTTAACAATGATGGACTTATCGACATCCCACATGAGATGGAACCGGAATCTCAAAACAAGCCGATTGCACCATTCCCCTAATGGTTGATTGCACCAAAATCTCTATCTAAATCCCAGGATACTCTAGAGGTGCTTAAGCAAGTGAAGGTTACTGGATGTGGTTAAACAAATCCCTTCATATGCCAATTTTCTAAAAGATCTATGTATAACTAAAAGATGGCAAAACATTCAAAAGAAAATCTTTTTGACAAAAAAAGTGAGTGCCATCCTTAAGCAAGGTGTGCCACAAAAATACAAAGATCCATGTAGCTCAACCATCACATGTGTAATTGGGAACCACCGGATTAAGCACGCACTTCTTGACTTGGGGGCAAGTGTTAATTTGATCCCATTCTCGGTTTACAAACAATTGGGTTTAGGTGAATTAAAACCCACCTGGACCACACTACAACTCGCTAATCGATCAGTCCGTGTACCGATAGGAATGATTAAGGATATGTTGGTCCAGGTTGATAAATTCTACTATCCAGAAGATTTTATTGTTCTGGATACTCAACCTATTGTGGATGTGAGCACTCAGATACTCGTCATTCTTGGTTGTCCATTCCTTGCTACATCAAATGTCATCATTAATTCTAGGAATGGAATTATGAATATATCTTTTAGAAATTTGACATTGAAGCTCAATATCTTTTTCAATATGAGCAAACAAACAAATGTTGAACACGATACCCACGACAATAACATGATCGACTCTTTCTTGGAAGATAGAGCACTTTTAACTTTATACTCTGACCCTCTAGAGACGTGCTTGGCCCAGTCCCCTGATTTAGATGATGACATGATTCGGGAGATGGATGTCTTGCTTGATGCAATGCCGATACATGAAATTAACCACCGGAGGCCACGATTTAAGAAATTGCCTCAAACTAATGTAGTGCTTTTACCGTTTAGTCTCAAGGCAGCAAAGCTTGACCTAAAACCCTTGCCCGCTGATCTTAAATATATTTACTTAGGTCAAGATGAGACATACCTGGTGGTGATTTCTTCCCACCTTGAGAAAGAACAAGAGAGTATGTTTATTTCTATTCTCCTTGAGTATAAAGGAGCCCTTAGAAAGTCGATTACGGACCTCAAGGGAATTGATCCTTTGATTTGTACTCACCGCATTCATCTAGAGGATAATGCAAAAACCTCCTAACAACCACAACATTGATTAAATCCAAATATGAAAGAGGTGGTGAAGGGAGAAGTGCTTAAGTTGTTGGATGTGGGTATCATATACCTAATATTCGATAGTCAATGGGTGAGTCCAACTCAGGTAGTTCCTAAGAAGTCTAGAATCACCATCATAGCCAATGCTGACAATGAACTCATGCCAATTAGAGTCACTACTGGTTAGACAATGCGCATTGACTACAAAAAATTGAATACCGTCACAAGGACCACTTTCCTTTGCCCTTCATTGATCAAATTTTGGAAAGGCTAGCTGCTCATTCATACTACTGCTTCCTTGACGGATATTCAGGCTATAATCAGATAGAAATAGCCCTTGAAGATCAAGAAAAGACAACATTCACATGTCCATTTGGCACCTTTACTTACCGAATGATGTCATTCAGACTATGTAATGCCCTCGCCACTTTTTAAGGATGCATGTTAAGCATTTTTTCTGACATTGTGGGGCAATATTTAAGGGTCTTCATAAATGACTTCTTTATCTTTGATCCATCCTTTAGCAAGTATTTAAAAAATCTTAAATGTGTGCTGAAGCGATATGAGGAAAAAAATTTAGTTCTGAATTGGGAGAAATGTCATTTCATGGTTCCCAAGGGAATTATTCTTGGACATATAATTCGTCCAAGGAAATTGAGATAGATATGGCTAAAATTGATCTTATCTCTAACATACCTCCACCCAAGAGCAAACGTGACATGCGATCCCTCTTAGGACACACCAGCTTTTATAGACGATTCATAAAAGACTTTACCCATCTCTCTCATCCTTTGTGTAATCTACTTCAAAAGGATGCACGATACAAGTGGATTGAACAATGTCATGAAGTTTTCACTAAGCTCAAGGGCATATTGACTACCACTCCTATCAAGCAGTCACCCAACTAGAGCATAACTTTTGAGATTATGTGCGATGAGTCTGACTATGCTATTTGGGTAGTGTTAGGCCAAAGAAAAGATGAGAAGTCTTAGGTGATTGCTGGAGCATCAATTTCATGGGACCATTCCCCCAATCCTTTAGGAATATTTACATTTTGTTAGTAGTAGACTATGTCACTAAGCGGGTCAAAGCGATCCCATGTCAGAATAATGATCATAAAATGGTCATTCGATTCTTAAAAGAAAATATCCTTACCCGGTTCGGAACACCTCGAGCCATTATTAGTGATGGAGATTCATACTTTTGTAATAAGCCATTTGAGAATTAATGAAGAAATATGACATCTCTCATAAAGTGAGCACTCTATACGACCCGCAGATGAGCGGGTAATCCGAGATTTCTAACAGGAAAATTAAACAAATTCTAAAAAAAATGGTTAACCCTGACCATAAGGATTGGTCAATTCACTTAACTGATGCCTCATGGGCTGACCGTACAACTTTTAAGACCCCCATGAAAATGTCTTCCTTTAGACTCATCTATGGGAAAGCTTACCACCTACTTGTGGAGCTGGAGCATAGAGCCTACTGGGCTATCAAAAATTTGAACTTTAATTTGGACAACGCTGGCTCGCTACATAAACTTCAATTGAATAAACTTAAAGAAATTCGGAACGACACTTATGAGAATTCAAGAATTTACAAGGACAGGATGAAGGTATTCCATGACCAGAACATCCTTCGAAAATCATTCATAACCGATCAAAAAGTCCTTCTGTACAATTCTTGATTACATCTTTTTCAGGGTAAACTTCGATCTCGTTGGACCGGTCCCTTCATTGTTGAAACTGCAGTAAAGACCGCTTTAGTTGAAGTATGAAATGCCAATATGGCCTAGAGGAGGGTGAATAGGACTTTTTAATAATTTTATAACAATTTTAAAATCCTATCACTCTAATCCTTATAACAAGCATATATTGGGATTACTTAAGAGTAACTCTACTGGATTTCAAGCCCGGTAGAGGATCCAATCACAAACTATTTGAGAAATGAACAATATGCAAACTAGTGTGTGATGGATATGACTATGCGTGTGTGTGAGGTGTGATATTAGATAATCAAATATAAAAGTATTTAAGGAAATCACATAAACAAATGAAAGATAATAACAATCTCAAACACAGTCATTTTTATAGTGGTTCGACTACTTGTCTACTTCACTCCTGGTAATTGCACTCAACCCTTGAGTGTACCGGATTTCACTAAGGAGGTTTCACATGGTTCACCCGAAACCCATGGTTTTAAATCAGGATCACCTTTAACCTTTACAACCTACCCCAAGGCTGACTAATTATGCTCTCACGAGCAAGGGTCAACACAACGCACCCGCTTTTAGACACACTGGCCAAGGATCTTCCATAAGACCCTAATTCGTTTATGCTCTCACGAGCAAGGGTCAACACAACGCACCCACTTTTAGGCACACTGGCCAAGAATTTTCTACAGGACCCTAAGTGTTTATACTCTCCACAGAGCAAGGGTCAACACAACGCACCCACTACGTACACTCCCACCGGAGCCCTCCTAGAGGACTTGCAAGGGGTGAGAATACCTTAGACCCAATCCTACAAAGGAATGATCATAGGGGTCCTCTGGACTCTGATAACTTACAGATAAGCAGTGAGTCCCTTTTTGCTCGTTGTCGAAGATCTCCTCCTTTGTTGATGAAGAGTCTTTTACTTCCTTGAACCGCAACTCAGAAGATATACTAATGCATGGCGACGGGTTGGGTCAAGGTTATGATGGAATCCTACTCTCATATATTTTCATATAAAGGAGATAGAGTGATTCCAGTCATCTATGCATTCAAGGCATCCCAACTTAATGATTTGTCATTAAGGTGGTAGTTGGAGGATCCTTGAATGCAGAAGTTCATTCCCGAATCTACTCTATTAAATATCAATGATGAGGGTGGATTGGAGGATGAACTCCCTTGAGAGAAAGGGCTTTAGGTATATGATCTTTGGTTAAACACTCAAAAACACTCTTTTCTTTCTGTACCAGAAACAAAAGACAAGCTCTCTATATATAGGCAAAAAGTTCTAACGGATATAAAACGGTCACATTTATGACAGAGTTCGATATCATCGAGCGTATACTCTCGATTGTATCGACTGGCCTCTTGATGACTCAAACTCAAATGTTATATGCTTTTGAAACCTTTTGCCAGCTGATCAAGGAAATCGAAACAGGTGTCGATGACATCAGATTTCGAACTCCGATATTATTGATACGAGGTTTGATTCCTCAATATTTGAAAATGAGAGAGACAAAGCCTTTGAAAATTTTCAGGTTAAGGATATGATCAAGGTATACTCGATATCATCGGAATTTGAATGTCGATGATATCAAAGGTCATGTTGATGCATCGATAAATCGAAAGATTTTATCAGTGAGCTTGCTGGACAGTTTATGTCCTTTCTCGATGTCATCGATCCGGCCTCGATATCATCGATATTTGAATATCGATTCTATCGAGTGACCCTCGATCCAAGATAAAAAAATCACCTGAAAAATGTTGCTGGGAAAACTATGTCCAAGACCGATATCATTGAGGGTCTTCCGATATCATCGGTATTTGAATTCCAAGGATATCGAGGAGTACTTCGATATATCAAAGGTCTATATGATTTTTTTATAAATAATAGGGACACATACACTCTTTTGTCGATTTTATCAAGTCAACTTTGATAGGCTCGAGTTTTAAATATCGATGATATCGATAGGGGTATCGATACATCGATAATTCCTTCCAAATGAATATGTGGTTGTCGGACATCTTTAGTCCTCATTCCGATAGTATCGATTGATCATCGAGGACATCGACAACACTTCTCGATTATATCGATAAGTCTATTGATGAATCGACAGAGGTAGAAAACTTAGAGATTTTTTGATATTTTGAAAAGTTTTCTAACTCAAAAACCCTATGGTATTCTAATCAAATTTTAAGGGTTTTTAGTACCTAGTGTTTTGGGATATGGGATGTGAGGTTTAGATTTACCTGTGGCGAGTTCGTGCACACATCCGGTTGAGGCAAACACTTTGATCGATCTTCCTATAAGGCTCTACAGTCTAACTGACTCAACACTCATGCTAATTGACAAACCAGGGCACTTTCAATCTCCCCCTTTGTCAATTACGTGACAAAATACCAAAACACCCTAGAATAGCTTCTATAATGACATCCTAAATTGTGTGTACATACACTTTACACAATTTTACAATTTAATCTAGGGGGCACACACGTAATCATTCAGAAGGATTCAGAAGTTACTCCCCCTAACAACAGCATTCTCCCCCTATCTTAATGTAGCTACTCCCCCTAACACCTATATCACCATTCACAAGCAAATGCACATTTCCTATCGGGGTGTTTGAGTCGTTCTCCCCCTTTTTGCCAGTCATTGACAAAGGATAACATGATAATAGATATTGACTGAAGTTTGAAGCTTTAGGGAGAACCAAAATTCAGAGAGCATACATATATAAAAGATAAATGCATAATGATGAAAATAGTGAATTAGACATCTCATGTTTGGATCCTATGTATGTAGAGCAAACCAAGTAAGGTAGTTTAATAGGTAAGCTGGATAAGCACAACATTAAATGCATCACATACCATCTGCAATATAAGCACAAACCACATATACTCAAAGAACAGGTGATCACATATAGAAATATGGTAGTAAATAACTATGATTAATACCCAGCCATATCAAAAAAAAAACAACCCGTATACTGCCCCACCTTGGCAATAGAAACAGTTATCCAAAAAAAAAGGCCCATTCATGGGCACCCAGAAGTAACCATCAGTAATAAACCCGCACAGGGGCATATACAACATGTCAAAAAAATTTGTCAAACTGTTAAGGAGCTATCTCATTCACTCATGAGAGCATAGAGCATCTAAAAAGATACTTATGCTCATACGCAGAGATAAAAGAGGGTGAATGTGATAGCGTTCAGAGTCCCATACTACGGTGGAGGAGCAGAGGTAGATGGTGCCGTGTCGTCTCGACAGCAGGTTATCAAATCAACCAATTGTGGTACAGTCTGCTATAGTCCGTGGACCAGCCATTCCAAGACGGTAAGATGCTCGTTCATTGATTCCTTGAATTGGGAGACATCCCACTGAATCACTCTAATCCGATCCTGATGGAGCTTAAATCGTTTAACATGCCCGGGAGTTGATGTCAACGGTGCTTGATGGTGTCCAGGAGCTTCATCTCTAGCTGTCTCAGTCTCTTCAGTGGGAGCGTCACCTGCACCTCCTTCTCCTTCTGCTTGAATGCCTTCCTCTGGAGGATCCTCGGGATACTTATGGAACTTCAAGTCCATCCTTTTAATGTTGCTTTTGTTGAAGACTTGAAGTGGAAGTTCCAAATCACTTGTAGTCAAAAAACCGATGGCGTCGCACACTGTGTGTATAATCCAAGGGTAGGGCAAGTGGACATCTCTAGCTGTATGAAAGGCATAGACTAACTGGTGCACGATAAGAGTAGGCAAACAAACCTTGACTCCAGAGGCTACTGAATGAATTATCATAGTCATGAAACCCGTAAGATCAACCCTGTTAAAACCTCTAGAATAGATGTTCGAAGCAAAGATACCATGCAAAATTCAAAATCGAGGTTCCATGAATTTGGCTTTTAGAGCAGTGCCTTGGTGCCACTGGACGTCATGACCATGACAGAGGAACTTTTTGACCATGGACCGAATCTCAATATTTTCCAGATCTAAATTCAAAAATTCGACAGACGATAGGGTAAGACCAAAAATACCTACAATTAACTCAGGGGAGATCACCACATCATCACCCTCAACGAACACAGTGATGGACGGTGGGTCAGATACTGGAGAATGATAGGCAGCGAAGAAATTATATATTCTTTCAAGATGACAAGGCCCGCCAAAATTAAGAAAGGGCAACCAATCTATGGCAGCAAGCAGAGGTTCCAGCTTGTATGGAATTAGACAACTCCTATCGACTTTTCTCTCATGAACAACCTTTCTCCCAACAAACTTTGTCAAGACCGGATTTACTTTAACCGGTGGAGGTGTTGGGGCCTCGGACTGGGACCCTCTATGCGATCCCTGTCTAGTGCATTGCCTTGTAGGGGTCCCATGTTCCAGAACCCTTGCTCTTTCTTTTGGAGCAAGCACTTTTTGTCGAGACCTCTCGACGACTCACCCGGTCCGAATACTTTTCCTTTGTCTTTTCCCATTTGGATAAAAAGAGGATTTGAAAGTTTTGGGAAAGACGGATAAAACCCAACTGAAAAGGAGATACCTCAAAAAAATGAAATCTTGATGTATAGAAGGGTATTACTAGATTTGTGGAATGTTTGGAGCTGTCCAACGAGGCTCCGAGCTGTCCGGTTGAGAGGAGCGAGCAGGGAAGAAGACAAGAAAAAAACTGTGAAAACTTGCCCTTTTTTGCGCTCCACCACCTTTATCGGGCGGCAACTTTCGATATTATCGATCCTTATTTCGATGATATCGAGAGACCCTGCTCGATATTATCGGGCCTGTCTTCGATATCATTCTCGATCACATGACTTTTCCTATTCCAAAGAGATATTTGTGGTATCGACCCTAGATCGATTAATCAAGAATGACTTATCAGGAGACATATCGAAAGATGAATATTTTTCATTTTTCCCAGTTTGACAGACATCAATGTATAGGAGAGTATATCCTTGAATTAACAGTATACACAACAAAATTTTATACAAGTTTTGTACAACCCAAAATTATAAACATCACAATGTTTATGTACAAAAAGATGGAGGTGAGGGAACTCAGATATAACATTTTGGAGCTCAGCAAAATTGCATCATTTCAGTGAATATCTAGATCTTGATCCATGATCTGGACTAGTTCTTCCCTTTTGCTACCCATTTCATGGCAGAGTTTTTAATTATGATGGATTTAGTTTTCTTGTTTAATTTATCCACTTAAATAACTCCTTCATTCTATTAGTCATTTTGGGTGGTGATGGATGTGCATTACAATTCTCCATATTCCTATGTGGATTCCTGACATTCTGCATTTCTCTGGTTGGTTTGAAATCACCATATGATTCTGACCAGAGGTATGTGGAGTCTTTCTAGGTGTCATACATTCAAACTTATAATGACCAGAATCACCACATAAATGACACACTGGAGTAGTTCTTGTGTTACTTCCTAAAGCAGCAGATTTTTCAGTTACTGGTGCTGCATTTCCAGATTTTGATTTAAATTTATCATATCCTAAGTCGCTCTTGTCCTTTCCAGGTCTTCCCATACCTAAGAGTTTTTTGAGCTTCTCACCACTCTAGAAAAACTTATAGTTTAGCTTAGTTATTTTTTTGGATTCTTTTAAATCAAACAGGAGTGTGTGATTTTCATTTTGGAGGAGCATGTTTTTATCTTTTAATTGCTGAACCTGTTTGTTTAGTTTTTCAGACTCGGATTTAAGGAAGGTGTTAATTCTCTCAAGTCTATCATTATCTAAATGATATTGCTATAAATCATTGATTAGATGTGTATTAATTTCTAAAATTTTATCCTCATCAATTCCTTCTTATTTTCAGATATTCCAAGTCTTCTAACAATGTTGATGCTATGGATGTAAAGTTGATTGTAAGCATCTTATAGTTTGTTATATTCTTCTTCTTCTTCCTTTTCAGATTCCTCATCATCTGATGGAAATGATTCAGTGGCTTGGTGTTCTTTCTCGTTCTCAGTTTCATTGGGAATGATTGGAGCAGTGGAGACCATAAAGATTTTCAAAGATTTCTGATCTCCATCACTCTTTGAGTCGCTAGATTTTGAGTTTGACTATTCTGTATCATCCCATGTGGTAGCCATTGCCTTGCCCTTTGTTTTTCTGTTTGGGCATTTAATAGACAGGTGTCCAAATCTCTAACAGGCATAATGTTATGGTTCTTTAGTCTTTTTACCAAATTTACCTGCAGAAGGTCTGTTGTCCATCTTTCTTCCTTTAAATGGACGGCCACGATTTTTCTGAAAGAACTTTTTGAATTGTTGAGCCAACAAAGCCACTTCCTCATCTTCATCTTCTCTTTCACTTTAAATGTCCTCATTAGTTGTTTTCTTTGAAGTTTTGAGGACAGTATTTTTAGATTTTTGAGTTTGTTTGAAGTGTAGTTCAAATGATTGTAGGGAACCTACAAGTTCTTCTACTTTCATTACATTAATGTTTCTACATTCCTCAATGGTTGTTACTTTAAGATTGAATCGTTCTGGTAATGACCTTAGAATTTTCCTACATATTTTCGGCACCAGAACTTTCTCTCATAATCCACCAATGGAGTTGAAAATGATATTCAACTTTGTGAAAATCTCCATAAAGGTCTCATGTTCTTCCATTCTGAGACTTTCGAACTGTGAAGTCAGGAGTTGCAATTTAGAGCTCTTCACAGTGCTTGTACCTTCATGGGTTGTTTCCAACAAATCCCATGCTTCCTTGGATGTCCCACACATACTGATTTGATTGAAAATATCTTGGGACACACATTCATAGCTTTAGCCTCAGCAATTTGGTTTTCTTTGTCGAATGTTGTCCACTTCTCTTTAGATTTCGGTTTGGTGATAGTTGTGCCATTATTAAGTACTATTTGTTCAGATGGTGGCACATATCCTCTTTCAACTATAGCCCAAACATCATGATCCAAGGATCTTAGAAAGTAGTGTATTCTAGCCTTCCAGTATGCATAATTTGATCCATCAAATACTGGAGGTCTAGAGACTGATGAGCCCTCTCCTTTGGCCATATTCCCAACTTCAGTCAAGATCACTCTCTAGGCAGTGAAGCCATTAAAGAGAGACCTGCTCTGATACCAATTGAAATTGCGGTAAAGACCGCTTTAGTTGAAGTAGGAATATGTCAATATGTCCTAGAGGAGGGTGAATAGGACTTTTAATAATTTTATAACAATTTTAAAATCTTATCACTCTAATCCTTATAACAAGCATATATTAGGATTATTCAAGAGTAACTCTACTGGCTTCCAAGCTTGGTAGAGGATCCAATCACAAACTATTTGAGAAATGAACAATATGCAAATTAGTGTGTGATGGATATGACTGAGCGTGTGTGTGAGGTGTGATCTTAGATAATCAGATATGAAAATATTTAAGGAAATCACATAAACAAATGAAAGACAATAACAATCTCAAACACAGTCATTTTTATAGTGGTTCAACTACTTGTTTACTCCACTCTCGATAACTGCACTCAACCCTTGAGTGTACCGGATTTCACTAAGGAGGTTTCACACGGTTCACCCCAAACCCAAGGTTTTAAATCAGGTTCACCTTTAACCTTTACAACCTACACCTAAGCTGACTGTTTATGCTCTCACGAGTAAGGGTCAACACAACGCACCCACTTTTAGGCACACTGGCCAAGGATCTTCCATAAGACCCTAACTCGTTTATGCTCTTACGAGCAAGGGTCAACACAACGCACCCACTTTTAGGCACACTGGCCAAGGATCTTCTACAAGACCCTAAGTGTTTATGCTCTCCACAGAGCAAGGGTCAAAACAACACACCCACCATGTACACTCCCACCGGAGGCCTCCTAGAGTACTTGCAAGGGGTGAGAAACACCTTAGACCCAATCCTACAAAGGAATGATCACAGGGGTCTTTTGGACTCTGATAACTTACAGATAAGTAGATGAGTCCCTTTTTACTCATTGTCGAAGATCTCCTCCTTTGTGGATGAAGAGTCTTCTGCTTCCTTGAACTGCAACTCAGAAGATATACCAATGCATGGCGATGGGTTGGGTTAAGGTTATGATGGAATCTTACTCTCAAATATTTTCATATAAAGGAGATAGAGTAATTCCAATCATCTATGCATTCAAGGCATCCCAACTTAATAATTTTCCATTAAGGTGGTAGTTGGAGGATCCTTGAATGCAGAAGTTCATTCCCCAATCCACTCTATTGAATATCAATGATGAGGGTGAATTGGAGGATGAACTCCCTTGAGAGAAAGGGCTTTCGGTATATGATCTAAGGTTAAACACTCAAAAGCACTCTCTTTTTTCTTTACCAGCAACAGAAGACAAGCTCTCTATATATAGGCAAAAAGTTCTAACAGATATAAAATGGTCACATTTATGATATTGTTCGATATTATCGAGCAGGGTCAATATCATCGAGCGTATACTCTCGATTATATCGACTGGCCGCTTAATGACTCAAACTCAAATGTTATACGCTTTTGAAACTTTTTGCCAGCTAATCAAGGAAATTGAAACAGGCGTCGATGACATCAGATTTCGAACTCCGATATTATCGATGCGAGGTTCGATTCCTCGATATTTGAAAATGAGAGAGACAAAGCCTTTAAAATTTTTCAGGTCAAGGATATGATCGAGGTACACTTAATATCATTGCATTTTGAATGTCGATGATATCGAAGGTCATGTCGATGCGTCGATAAATCTAAAGATTTTATCAGTGAGCTTGCTGGACAGTTTATGTCCTTTCTTGATACCATCGATCCGGCCTTTATATCATCGATATTTGAATATTGATTCTATTGAGTGACCCTCGATCCAAGATAAAAATCACCTGAAAAATGTTGCTGGGAAAACTGTGTCCAAGACCGATATCATCGAAGGTCTTCCGATATCATCGGTATTTGAATTTCAAGGATATCGAGGAGTACTTCGATATATCAGAGGTCTATATGATTTTCTTATAAAAAATAGGGACACATACACTCTGCTATCGATTTTATTGAGTCAACTTTGATAGACTCGAGTTCCAAATATCGATGATATCGATAGGGGTATCGATACCTCAATAATTCCGTCCAGATGAATATGTGGTTGCTGAACATCTTTGGTCTTCATTCTGATGGTATCGATTAATCATCGAGGACATCGACAGCACTTCTTGATTATATCGATAAATCTATCGATAAATCGATAGAGGTAGAAAACTTAGAGATTTTATGATACTTTGAAAAGTTTTCTAACTCAAAAACCCTATGGTATTCTAATCAATTTTTAAGGGTTTTAAGTGCCTGGTGTTTTGGGACTTGGGATGTGAGGCTTAGATTTACCTGTGGCGAGTTCATGCACACATCCGATTAAGGCAGACGCTTTGATCGATCTTCCTATAAGGCTCTGCAGTCTAGCTGACTCAACACTCACGCTAATTGACAAACCAGGGCACTTTCAATTGTTACTAATGTCTATCCTCATGAGGCCATCGAAGTAAAGAATTCGACGAATGACAATGTCTTCAAAGTTCATGGACATCGTCTTAAGCCATGTGTTGAGAAGTTTGATTCAGAGGATATGTTCATGGCTCTAATTGATCTTGTGTACCAGGATTGACCCCCTAGTTTGACGGAGGTGTAATTAGGTTTATTGCTTTCATAGGATTTATGATTAGTATAGCTTGATTTTAGTTTATTTAGTCTTTATGCTAACCCGTTTACATGTTAAGAACTTTGGAAAAGCTTCAATTCTCCTTTTTCAGGTATTATCTTCCCATCACTTCCCATTTCTTTTCGTTGTCTCATGTGCATTGCTTGCTCATATCTTTTACATTGAGGCCAATGTAGGTTTTAGCTTGGGGGGTGTGGATTAGGTAAACTGATCAATGTTTTCTTAGTTTTGAGTAAAAAATGTGAAAATTTTCAATTTTTCAAGCTAAAAACATGTTTGGGAAATGATAATTTGTCGAATTAAGAATGCTTTGAGTTTGATGATAAGATTAGAGATTGAATTTAAAATTGTTGGAGTTTGATCAACTGAGTAAGACTATCACTTAAGTTCTTTCATTTAATCGATTAAGAGGAAGTTTGAATATTATGATAATCTAAATCACAAGATATATTTAATTTTCTTTCTATGAATAGTACTAGAATTTCTCATTGTTATTATGTATATTATTGAAAGATATTGAGAATAGAGTTTAGAGAATTTTATCCACCTTTTAAAAAAAATGAAAAGAAGTAGTTAAAAAAAATAAATAGATCGACAAAAAGGTCATGTATGATGAAAAGACTAGAAAGGAATGAAAAGTTTGAAAAGAATGAATAAATAAAAAGGATCGTTGATATAAAATAAAAAACTAAAAAAAGAAGGAAAACACGATAAGTTCGGAATCAGTAAAACTTGAGGTGATGAGCATGGCTAACATTATGAAATAGTAGTATGTTACAGAAAGTAAATAGAATTCACTAAGAACATTAGAAAAACTTGATATATGAACTTATGGTCTTAAATGATTGATAAAGAAACTTTTTGATTGATTACTTGTGTGATTGGGCTCTAAGTTTTCAATTTCACACTCTCACTTCTTTAGATTGTACTCATTTATACTTGATTGTATAAAAGATTATTTTTTGAAAGTGATTTGAACATTGAAGATTAAAGATCATTTTATGCATGTTTTTCTCGGCACTAGCAAAATACTGGTTGGAGGGTTGAAAAGGCCAAGTTATATGTCCTGGGGGGGAGGGGGGTGAATAGGACTATACCAAATTTAAGCTTTAACAGCGGAATAAAAGAATATGATAGCCAATTAAAAGAAATCAATTCACAATGCTGAAAATGAAAAGCAACCTCAATAATCAAGAATTGAGAGGTTGATATAACTGTTGTTCTAAGGACAACCTTACACCATAAAAACCAAGGGTTTATGGCAGGACAACCTTATTTCTAGAACGTTTTTTGTATCAAGAACTCAAACAGAAAAGGAATGAATAAATAGCAATGAATTAAAATAAATTGCAAGAATTTAAATCTAAATTATTACAACATTCCCCACTGTACTTGAAATGTAAATATTACAACATTCAGATCCACACAAACATTCCACAATTCTGAATGATAAAAGATATGAAAAATTAAATGAACATTCAAACCACAAGACACAAGAAATTATAGTGGTTCACCTATGTGTACACTAACTGTTAAACAATAGCCACACAACTACTCCACTCCTAATATCCTCACACAGGGGATATCAGCGTTCACTATCAAAATAGATTTCACAGGTTCACCTAAAACCTTCACAATTGTATCTTTTTAACTTGGGCTTACACAATCCAAAAACTCCACTTTCTGAGTTTTCTGGCTCTCCTCAGATAACCAACATAATGAGATTTTTTTAGCTTAACCTCAAGCAAAACCAAAATAATGGAATTTATAATAAATGTAAAATACCTGGATTTCTCCTTTGTAGCAGCCCAGAAGAACCAATCGGAGTAGAAGTTCAAATGTAGAAGTTCAATGTCCAATACTCACTTTGAAATGGTTCTAGGTTCTAATTGATTTTAAATTAAACCAGTTGGGCTAGCTATATTTGATTTTGATTCCAAGAAGAAGGAATACAATAATTCCTCTTTTCAATTTAGATTGGAATATAAAAATAAAATCAAATTAAATAAGCTAATAAAAGAGAATTTTAAATATGCACAATGTAGCTTAAAATAAACACAAACTTATCTCAGAGTGATGCCTTGATTTTCCTTGAATTGAATTCTCAAACTCTGAAATTCGTCGTCTATTTATAGATGCAAAAATCACGTCTACGACTGGTCTTGGGAACCCTTCGACTGGTTGTAGATGAAACGGATTTTTGAATTTTTAAGCGGGATTGAATCAGACAAGTTACACGACCGGTCATAGAGTTTCTACGACTGGTCATAGGACCTTTTCGACTGGTCGTAGAATACCCACGACTGGTCATAGGACTCAAAGATTGGTTGCTGTAGTTTGAGTTAAAGAACTAGGACTGGTGAAATGACTAGTCGACACTGTTTACACGACCGGTCGAACAGAGTCCAGGACTGGTCGTAGATGAACAGAAAATTCTGAACAATTGCAACAAATTTAGGACTGGTCCTGGATTTTCTAGGACTGGTCGAGCCAGTGCTAGGACTAGTCGAACAAGGTCTAGGACTAGTCTTAGAACAGACCAAATACTTATAAAGTGATTCAATTTGAATTATGTATTCAAAATGAACTACCCTAAGGTCAATCTATGGTCTTTCATACCTGGAACATGAAGTATGGACATTGAAATATCATTTATTCAAATGATAGATGACCTTGGAAGATTGTGAAGCTTAAGATCTCTATTCTTGATGTAACATTGAGGTTGAGATCTTCTAGGGCTTATATTACACTTAGTCTTGAGTTGTACTTTCTATTGCTTGAATTTCACTTGACTTGGCTCTTGAATAAGATCACTTCTTTGTAGCTTGTACTTGCATTTCTTGAAATGGATTGAAGTAGTTCTTCGTTCTTGACTTGAAGCAAAGTGTTTAGAATGGTGATGTAATGTCTTAATCATATATACCAATGACCTATACAAGACATATGTTGATATTTTGGCACCACAAAATTTGACAACCAAAGGAGCATAAAACCATAGCACTTACAAGGGTGTGTTGAGAGTGAAATATTACATATTTTTCCCAATTTATATCTTAGTTTTATAAACATGATGATGCTTAATCGATTTAATTATGCATGTTTTCATGTCCGCGGTGATTTCGAGAGCTTAAGGTGAAATTTATGCCAAAAGAAAAATTTATGCTCAAAAGATTACTAAATGAAGATTTGGAGATTTGGAAGTCATGAATAAAGAATTTACATGCTAAAGATTCAAGGAAACCAAGTGAAGGATAAAGAGTCTCAAAGATTTGAAGTGAAGAAAAGGAATCCTGAAATTGTCCTGAAAAAAAATATATTCATAAAATTGTCTTAAAAAAATATTCTAAAACTCCGATTTTAAAAAATGAAAGTTCTAAAAGTCTATTTTGGGAACTGCGCGGAGTGCGTAAATTTGAGGCGGTTTCTAAAATTTTTCAACTCGGTATGAAAGTTAAAATTCCACGACGATAAATAGGACTCGCTATGATACTCCAAAGCATCTTATAAGGTTTGGAAAGGGAGAGAAGGCCTAGGCGGAGAGCTAACAACATTCCTCCACTTCGATTTCTTCATGGATTCTAGTATATTTTTTACTTTTACTTTTATTTTTAAGTTAGCAATGACTAGCTAATCTTTTAGCTATGGCTAAGAGGTAAAGCTGTAGTTTATTTTGATGCTTCCTTTACTTTGATTCTTGTTTATGTTGAACATCATTGATTTCTAATTTAAATTTAAGAAATATTTTTAGTTTTCTATGATTTATTGTGACTTAAATTACAATAGATGTTGTGATAGCTTTGAATATCTTCTTTTCCTGTTTTGAGATTATGAGATTGGTAAAACTCGTGATTCACCATTCTCTCCTGGGCATGGTGGATGCATGAATTCCCTTCCAATCATCACAATACTCCTTTGAGGACTAGATCAATGAAAAGTTCAGAGATTTGATTTAATTGTTTCATCTTCCAATTAGATAGGATAGGACACTTATTCTAGTTGTGTTTGTTGAATCAAGTAAGGTAATATCCTAATAGCTACAAGTGAATCCTTAACACTCTAGTTTTCTTTTAATTATTGATAGTTTATTTACAATTCCTCTCAACTATTCCGGAATTCAATTTAGATCTTTTTCTAGTTCTAGTTCTAGTTATTTTTAGATTACGTACAAGTTTAGTCCCTGTGGATTCGACCTCGATCTCGCCGAGTTATTACTACATCGCAACCCTGCACTTGGGGTTGTGAATACCTTGACACTCTAATTTCCCCATAATCTGATAGTTTCAATTCACAATATCTCTTCAGTCACAAGTTTTTAAGTTTAGTTCCTAGTTATAATTCTAAATTAGTTTAGAGAAATTACACCTCTTTAATCCTTGTGGGTACAACCTCGGTCTCACCGAGATTATTACTATATCGCAACCCTACACTTGGGGTATAGGTGAACATGTATATGCAATCCTGGCCACATAGACCCCTCTTATGAATTGAATGAAAGGTTCAACAAAACATCATGTTGTTTTGCAACTCGGGTGGGCTCCAATGAAAATCAAAGGTGATATTCCCCTCCCATTATGTCGTGGCCCACTTGACTTTTGGATTAGGTTGATTAATGAGCCCATGACTTTCATAAGCTAACATGACCGGTGAATGATTGGATGTCAAGTACACATCATTTGGGATGAGTTATCAAAGGGTTCTCATGAGAATTGGTTTCTAAGAGAAAATCTCTCCAACTGTAATTTGCTAAAACTTATAAGTCATGCACCATTGTTTGAAAATTTATTCATCCATGTGTAAGAGTTATTCACCTACATTTCTACCCATTCATACCTTTGACTTGTGTGGGTTATTCTCTATTGTGTGAATGGCCTGAGGGGGGCTCTGGCTTTAATTTCAAACTTGTTTATAAACGGGTCAACCTTGGACTAGGATGTTCATAAGCTCATCAGCCCAATGCGATCTATTAGGATTTACAAAGTCCTAAGAGTGTGGATTAGGTAAGGTAGTGGTAACAACTTAGGGTGAGGACTTGACTGTGGGACCCACCTCAATGTATGTGTTGTATATCAAAGCTGTCCATCCATTTTACCATCTCATTTTAGGACATGTACCTAAAAAATGAGGCAGATCCGATTCTCAGGTGGACCATACCAGAGAGAAAATAGTGGTGATTGAATGCTCACCTTTAAAAAACTTTCTAAGGCTCACCGTAATGTTTATTTTCCATCCAACTTGTTGAAAAGGTCACACAAACCTAGATGAAGGGAAAAGATAATTGGAAGTTTGATCCAAAAATTTTGTGGCCCCTAAGAAGTTTTTAATGGTGGGTGTTCAATCCCTACTGAAAAGGAAAGCATAAGATGTCCTAAAGGGGGAGTGAATAGGACTATGCCAAATAATCTAATTAAGTATTGAATATGTAAATAAATTAGAGATCTCAATTGCTTAAGTATTGAAACGTTGATTCCAAATAATTCGTAGGACAATATTCACCTAAAGTTTTAGACAGGACAACCTTATTTCACAAATTTCTTTAAAATCAAAACATCAAACTTTGCAAGAGTAAATAAAATTAAATATTACTACATTCACTACTTTAACTAAAAATAAATTACAACCATTCACCACATAAAAAGTAAAGGCATTCACCATATAACACAGAGAATTATAGTGGTTTGGTGTGTCAACAACTGTTCTAAAACATCCACACCTACTCCACTCTTAAAATTACTCTCCACGTAATTTTGACTTTCACTAAGAAAATGGTTTTCCTAGGGTTACTTTAAAACCTTATACAATTCTTGTGATTTTACTGAGCTATCACAATCAAACCCATCACTGAGATTTTCAGGCTATCTCAGACAAAAACCTATACTGGGATTTTCTGGCTATCTAAAAAAAACCAAATAAAGAATAAGAAGGTATACTTATCTTCACCGTAGAAGATGTATCAGAAGTTGTTGCTGAACAACCGCTTTCTTGAATGTCGATTGTTCAATGTTTAGTCAGATAAAAAAGGGTCCAGAGTTCTATTGATTTTAATTAATTTCAAACTAATGGCTACTTGAGTTAATTCTCTTAAATTTCAAAAGAAGAGTATAGTTTACTCTCTTTAGAATCAGAATGGAAAGATCCGAGATTAAGGGAATTAAACAAAAGTTATAAATAAAATTTATAAATACCGTTCAAATAGCAGGCTAATAACTTGAGCTTCTCTGTCTCTCTCGTAGAAGGATTTTAATAATAATAATAATGGATATTTCGAATTGAGAGAGGAACTTAATTTAAAGGCAAAGAAGTTGAATCTTCGACTAGCCCGAGCAGACCAGATTCAGTTTAACGGATTTCAGATCACGTGAGATAAGATCTATCCAAACTCCGACTAGCCTGAGAACTAGTTTGACTAGTTAAAGAGCTCTGTTCGACTACTCGAATTTGGTCTTCAACTAGTCTAAGTTTTGAAAATTCGAAATGTCGTACTTGCTGGATTTGGAGCCAAATTTTCTCGAGCTGGTTGAAGGTCAAGCTTCGACTAGTCGAACCAAAAATTCGACCAGTCGAATTTGCAACCAAAAATTGGTTTTGCTTCGACTTGAACTTGGATCAGCTGAGAAAACTTAGACTAGTTGAACCAAACCTTAGGCTAATTAAATTCCAAGCAAACACAAGTATAAAAACCTAATTTTAAAAGATTTTGAAAGTACCTAATCCTAAGGTCTTTCTAGGGTTTTATACTACCTGAGATATATGAAATATTTGAACTTTTTTGTCTTGAACTTGATTACGGACTTCATCTTGACTTTTGAGCTTGATCTATTCTTGAAGATCAGTTGATCTTTAGCTTGATCTTCTCTTGAGAGTGTACAAGTCTTAAGCTTGATCTTCTCTTGATCTTGAGCTTGATATTTTCTTGATTATGGACCGGTTTTGAAGATCTATTGTCAAGTTGTTTTGACTATATGAAATTTGACAACTAAAGTGTGATTAATCATTTTAGCACTTTCAACCTCCCCTTTTGTCAATTTCGTGACAAAACAATTAACATAACATATATGAAAATACTTGAAGTCTTGTAATCCGAAGAAATCTTGTACTAGGAGCTTCTTCAAGGCTATGAAGCTAAATTGGTACTCAATTGGTACTCCCCCTCAAATAGTACTTCTCCTGTACTATGACACATATTCCATACACACATATGTATAGCATTCCGTAACATTTCCATAGCATTCATGCATTCCTCCTACATTTTCACAATTATAACCAATCATGCTCATGATGACTCTCCATTTTCACTAGTATAACTAACTCTCCCCATTTTTGTCACATGTTGACAAAGGAAGAATGATATAATTAACAAGGAAGCATAGATAAATGTCAAATACCAAGAAGTAAGCATATGAGATAGCTATGAATTAGGTTAAGTAGAAGTAAGCATATTAAATAGCTAAGGTCAGGAAAGCAAATGACATGAAACATTAAAAAGTGTTAAGGAAGTGGCAAGGGTAATCATTCAAGTACCAACACAAAAGGAAAGTTTAAGTTTACATAACCAACATAATAAGTTTAAATAGAAGATAATCAAACTCAATCCGACCTAAAACAAGAAGAAGCAGGCATCAATGGGTCAAGTTGATTCACACTCCGATTGATGCGATGGAAGTACTTCTTCATGTACTTCATTGAAGATTCGTGGGTTTGAACCAAATTTTTCTATGATATATGCAACGCTTCAACCTTCACCTCTAGTGATTTAAGACGCTCATCAACCTGGGAGGGCTGGTAGTCAGAATCAAGGCTGGTAGTCAGAATCATCTGGATCATCTGATTCTTCCAAATCATCGAAAACGTCATCTATGGTTGTGCCTTTAGGTTGTTATGCTTCCACCTCTTCTTCACTTTGACCAGGAAGAGGTTTCAAGTTCATCTTATTCAGATTAGCATTATTGAATGGGAGTTCTGATTCCGGTGCCTTAACCAATGAGATTTTAACATTACAATGCAATGCAATGCAAGTCAAAAGATATGCAAAAGGAAATGAACCATGCTTGGGGATGCAAGTGATACTGAATAATGATGTAGAAAATTAAGGATGGAAGAGAAACACGCATACCCAACACAACTGAATGAAAAAAATCTAATCATAAAGGGAGTAAGATCAGTCTTATTTCTTGATCGAGGATAGACATTAGAAGTAAAAAATTCTATGCAAAACTCTATACTTAGGGAGCATTTGGTTTGCGGGGAGGGCATTACTCGACCTCCATTCGACATTAAAGTGACACTACTTATGTGTTATCACTTACTTTTCAGTATGTGACATTTTTTCAGTTAATGTGGATATAGGTATGCCATCTTCCGCAACATCAATTTCCATCAACACCAAAATAACATGCAATGTCACTAAGAATGTCCCTTCAACGAATTTAATCGTGAATGTTAAGTCATTAAGAGATACATCACAAATTGATGCATACATTCCTTGTGCAATGGAGCGGTAAGCCATTCCACCCCATCCCAAAATGCATTCCCAACCGATCTCAGTGAGAATGGGAACTAAACCAAAAGAAGAAATATGATCAACATTGATTATTCTTTCGATGATAATATCCTTAGTGCGGAAATCCCGAACGTACTCCAAATCCTCTTCCAGGGCCCGTAGGGTTCTCACACCAATAGGAGTAGATCTAGATGATGAGATAGCACGATTTTTGCATACCGTTTTCTTTGATTGATACTCCATATCAGTTTGCACAAGATAAAAATCAAAGAAAATGATAGGAATGAGACTAGATCAGATTTTAAAGAAAACTCACCCCAAATAGGGTTTCAAATGATGAATACAATACCCAAAAGATATTTGCTAGCAATAGATTACCAAATACTAAAAGAAAATTGAAAGGAAAACACTTGTTAGCAAGAATGGGTAGTGGGTTAGTCGAATGGGGCACCGGCTAGTCGAAGAAGAAGATGATAAATGAAATGAAAAAGTGATTTTTCCCCCTTTTAGGCAAAATTGTGAGATCTTCGACTGGTCGAAAAATTACAAGATTTGATTTTTTGACTTGTTTATTTTAAATTTTATCATTATTAATATTTTATACATTTAATAAAAATGAACATAAACAAACAATGCATAAAAAGAAACAAGATAGTTATTTAACAATGCACAAACCAATATCATGCTTTAATTTGGAATATCTGGTTCTGTCAAGTGGGTTGGTTAGTATGTCTGCAAGCTGCTTCTCAATTTGAATGTATTCAAGCATGATAGACTTATCTTCAACCAATACTCAAATACAATGGTATCAAATATCAATATGTTTCATACGAGAATGTTGGATAGGATTTTTTAAGATATTAATTGTGCTTGAATTATCGTAGTACAAAGTCATTTTATCTTACGTAATTACATAATCAGCTAACATTCTTTTCATCCAAATTAGCTGAGTGTAAGCATTTCCTACTGTAATATATTCAATTTCACCTGTAGAGAGAGATACTGAATTTTATTTCTTGCTGAGCTAAGATACTAAACAGTTTTCTACATAAAAACATCCACCACTGGTAGATTTCATATCATTAATGTTTCCTACCTAGTCTGCATCAGTATATTCGGCAGTTTGTACAGACGTATTATGTGGATACCATAGTCCTAAGTTAGTGGAACTTGCGACATATATAATTATCCATTTAACAGCAGTTAAATGTGATTCTTTAGGATCAGGTTGATATCTAGCACATATTCCAACACTAAAAGCAATATCAGGTCTACTAGCAGTTAAGAACAAAAGACTACTATAACGCCCTGAAATTCGGGGGTCGAGCATAACTCAGCTCCCAAGTTTCAAAACATCACTTATGCAACATATTGAATGATGGATGTATGTTGTTTGTATGAGTGCATAAAACATGGAATAGATTAAGCCAAACTGCAAATATAATTCAGGGATGAGTGAGAAACGCAAGCGGAAGACTTAAAGGAATATATGTGTACATGTGCAAATCCCTGAAATACATATACATACTAGGTCATATTACAAGTGTTGTTATCAAAATTATAAGACATTAAATTACATCATCTATTTCCAAAAGGAAATCCCAGAATTCCACGCATCAGAACAAGGCTCACTAGAACCCGCCTGAAAACTACATGAAAGAGAATGCAGCCTCATTATCCTCGATCTCCTGCTCTGCCTCAGAGGTCGCCTCAACATCTGCAACTAAGACAGAGTCTGGTGAGTGTTTAAACAACGCCCCAGAACGTGGGAGTGAGTGATTAACTCAGTGGAACAATAAAGTAAAGGTTAACATGTTATCAATTCAATCAAGCAGTAATGATAAAGTAAAACAATCAAACATGTCCTAAGTACTCTTGTTAATGCAAGGATGTATGTAGAATGATGCGTGCCCTCACGCATACACCCTCAGCGTCTTCATCTTACGCTACGCATGACATTGCCTTAAAGTGCGCCACCTCTTCCAAACACATGCAAATGCGGTGCATGAACATGATTACCAAGTTGTTATTAGTCCTTTTCATACAGTAGGATTGGGAAGCTAAGGTACCTTCCTCATATCACCATCCAAACAGTGATCTATTCTAGGGTCGTCAGTCCTAGACAATCTCATACGATCATATGATTTTAGGTCATTGCAAAGGGCTCGTCACCAATCAATACACGCCTATCATACCTTCGTTACAACAATAAGGCTCGTCACCTCAATGCGGTATCCAGGTATGCTCGAGGTCACTACAAAGGGCTCGTCACCAATCAATGTAGGCCGACAGCACGAATATAGTGTCCCATACCACCATAATCGGCTCACGAGTTTGGTTGCTCACTGGTCACTACGGGGAGGCTCGTCACCCCAGCATAGGCCGACAGCTCGACCAAGGTGTCCCATACCACCATGTCTGGCTCATGAGTCTTAGCGGATCAAGTTACAACGGTTAACAGGATTTCATCGGTAAGTTTGGTACCTTAGATTCAAGAAATAACGTCCATACATGGTGAACATACATCGGACAATCGGGTTACTTGACGAACTCGACTAGCATGAGCGCATATTGGGTTGAATGCCATAGAGCGCGTAAACACTCCGTGTGGCCAAACCACTGCTGACAACTCTAATACGACTCGGGTTCATCAAATCACGTCCTTTGTGGCGAAAGTAGCCTCAGCCACAATCTCAAGGCCGATTACCGATTTCCTGGACTATTCCATAGTCCCAAACACATTCCACTACAACAGATATTCATATTAACAATCTAGAATAGTAATGGAACAACAACTCAAATCATATGGTATGTAAGCATTTGAAGAATATCAACTCAACATGGATTTTCACATAAGTAATACTTGAAATTAAACAACAAGGAATATGACTTGCATGAAGGAAATCATACACACTAATAGGAGAGTTGAAAATTGCTTCTCAACGCCCATACTAGGTTGATATATTACACACCAGATCATTCAGACATTTCTACAAACACTTAGAATACATAGGTCAACATACATGACGTATGTTGGAATACACACATTTGGACAATTCCTTTTGCCAAGGAGTTGACACACATACATCTAGCATAAATACACGACAAATAATCATGGCAAACACATGTGCATATTTTATACGTATACGGTACTTTCTACATATACATAGAATACACAAATTGAAATATAACACATGAATATTAGGAACGCAAAATAAACATAGTATTTGGCATGTGAAATTTCATCCATAACAAGAATAAACCATTAGCTAGCATTGAAAGCCTTGAAAACTATAACCTATATGATTAAAGTCCGCACCTTAAACCAGAAATAGAATACCGAACTGATTCAGACGGTATGTCTTCATCAACGGCGACAAGATAACCTATGGCAAGAATAGAAATAAGCTACAACAACACATAAACTATTCTAAGCTCTAAAACAGATTAGGGTTAGGTTAACTTACCTAAGGATGAACTTAGAATCGCCAGAAGAACAATTCAAAAGTGATGATTTAAGGATGAAGAAGAACATGAAAGAATCTAAGATGATTCACCAACTTCTCTCTTACTTTCTCTCTCTTTTCCCCTCTCTTTCTTAGCTAGGGTTAGGAAATTCGTATGGAAAAGAGAATTAGGGTTTTAAGGTCTATATATAGGCCTAACATTGATGAAAATAACCCCAGGGCCAAGGTATACTTAGGTTATAACCAAAACAGGCCTCTCTCGATCCAACGAAACACTTCCGGTGGGCCTTTTTCCACGAGAGGTCGGACTTAAGCTCACTGACCATGGATCTAGGTCAGGCTGAGTTTTCGTACCGATCAGATCTTCAGATCAACCGTGGCGGACCACACTCAATTCAACGGTCACCGAATCTTGATCAGGTCCACAAGCACTATGACATGCCTGGGCCACCTTCCCTGATCCGAGGGTGAAATTGGGTCAGAATCCAACAGTCAGATTACTTAAAATCGTCGCGCAAGCGACATGACTCAGATTTCATAAAATCATCTTAATTTCTTACCGTTCTCACACTCTTCACTCCGGACTCAATCAAAATCAACCCAGAACATCATCTGGACTTGATTTTTGAGGTGATGGCCAAGTCCAACATGGTGACCAATTCAGACTAAGATCATCGCTATCGGACTTTCGACGCGCTGTCCAGGTCCGATCTAGAACTTCCAAAAATTCTCAAGAGCAACTGGATTTAGCGATGAATCCCAGATTTCAGAGTAACCTAGCGCTAATTATTCTACAGGTTTTGACTTATGCAGATCAAATTTAAAGTGATTGATGCAAATTTCACAAGCAATCGAGTTTAGCGCTAATAACCCTAATAAGCTTCTAAGGAAAGATAGAGGTAGTACTCGGGTCTTAGCACAAAATTTTCCGGGTGATTACAATCTACCCCCCTTAAAGAAAATTTCGTCCTCGAAATTCATACCTTCTCATATTCCTCAAGGATCTGAGGGTAGCTCTTTCTGACCTTAGCTTCGGTTTCCCAAGTAGCCTCTTCTCCACTATGATGCGTCCATAGAACTTTCACAAGAGGGATGACCTTGCTTCGCAATACCTGCTCCTTCCTGTCTAGAATACACGTCGGTCGCAGTACATATGTGGCATCTTCGCTCAACTCACCTGCTCCCAACTGATAATATGCGAAGGATCAGGAAAGTACTTCTTCAGCATAGAAACATGAAATACGTTATGCACGCTCCCAAGAGGTGTGGGCAAAGCAAGGCGGTATGCTACCGCTCCCACTCGATCCAGAATTTGAATGGACCAATAAATCTCGGCGTAAGCTTTCCCTTCTTACCGAACTGCAGAACTCCCTTCATAGGAGAGACCTTAAGAAAAACATGGTCTCCAACCTCAAACTCAAGCGGTCGCCACCTCGTATCAGCGTAACTCTTCTGCCTACTCTGAGCTGCCAGAAGTCGACGTCGAATAATGTCAACTTTCTCTGAAGTCGCCTGCACCAATTCCGGGCCAATCAAACTACGCTCGCCAACTTCTACCCAGCAATGCAGTGCTCTGCACGGGCGACCATACAACGCCTCGTAGGGAGCCATGCTAATACTCGCCTGGAAACTGTTATTATACGCAAACTCTGCATAAGGAAGACAATCATCCCAACTGTCCCTGAAATCCAAAACACAAGCTCACAACATGTCTTCCAGGATCTGATTCACACGTTCCGTCTGCCCATCTGTCTGTGGATGAAACGCGGTGCTGAACTTCAATTTCACACCCATCGCCTCCTGGATACGAGTCCAGAAGATAGATGTGAAACGCCTGTCTCTATCAGATACAATCTCCAAGGGAACTCCATGCAGACATATAATTTCCTTGATATATAACCTAGCCAACTCATCTGCAGTGTTTGTGACTCTGATCGGTAAGAAATTAGCCGACTTCATCAATCGGTCGACGATCACCCAAATAGAGTCATGTCCCTTCTTCGTTCTCGGCAACCCAGAAATAAAATCCATAGAGATGAAGTCCCACTTCCATTCTGCTATCATCAGCGGAGCCACAAACTCTATAGCCTTCTTGCGACTCAATGCATCTGCCACAAGGTTCGTCTTGCCCGGATGGTAAGAAACATCGAACTTAAAGTCTTTCAATGTTCCATCCATCGGCGCTGCCTCATATTCAAGTCACGCTGCGTGAAAATATATTTAAGGCTCTTGTGGTCGTAAAAGATCTCGAACTCCTCTCTATAAAGGTAATGTCTCTAAAGCTTTAATGCGAAAATGACAGCTACCAACTCCAGGTCGTGTGTAGGGTAATTCTCTTCGTGTTTCCTCAACTGTCTCGAAGCATAAGCAATCACCCTGTCCTTCTGCATAAGGACACAACCCAAGCCAACGCGAGAGGTGTCAGTATATATAGTATACCTAACCCCTTGCTCTGGCAATACTAGTACAGGGGCGGACGTCAACTTGCCCTTCAGCTCCTGAAAAGCTACCTCCGCCCTCTCATTCCAAGCAAACTTCAAATCCTTCCGTGTCAGCTGAGACAACGGTCTGGCTATCTTCGAGAAGTCTTATATGAAGCATCGATAATAGCCTGCTAGACCCAGAAAGCTTCTTACCTCTGTAACTGAATCAGGCTGCTTCAAGTCCTGCACTGCAGCTACCTTAGCAAGATCGACAACTATCCTTTCCTTTGACACCACATGTCCCAGGAACTTGACTTCCTCTTTCCAGAAATCACACTTCTTGAACTGCGTAAAAAGCTGATTCTTCCTGAGAGTATCCAAAACCGCTCTTAAGTGCTCCTTGTGCTCTTCCTGACTCGCAGAATAAATCAAGATGTCATCGATAAAGACAATGACGAATCGGAACAAGAATGGCCGAAACACCCTGTTCATCAAATCCATGAACACGGCCGATGCGTTCGTAAGACCGAACGACATCACAAGGTACTCATAGTGACCGAAGCTAGTCCTGAAAGCGGTCTTCTGCACGTCCTCATTTTTGACGCGCAACTGGTGATACCCTGACTACAAATCAACCTTCGAGAAGTACCGTGCCCCCTTCAACTGATCAAACAGATCATCAATCCTAGGCAAAGGATACTTATTCTTCACAGTTACCAGATTCAACTAGTGATAATCAATACATAATCGCAAGGAACCACCTTTCTTCTTCACAAACAAGACAGGTGCTCCCCAAGGAGACACACTAGGCCGAATAAAGCCCAAATCCAATAAACCATCTATCTGTTTCCTCAATTCCTCCATCTCACTCGGAGGCATACGATAGGTGGGCAAAGAAATGGGCGCTGCACTAGGCATGAGATTGATAGTAAAATCAATCTCGCACTGAGGAGGTAATTCAGGAATCGACTCAAACACATCTTCAAACTCCCGAACTACAGGCGTGCTTTCAAACGCTGATTCAGCCATACTCTCCAACAGAGAAGTATAATAATCAAGGCGAAAAGGGAGACTGACCTGAGCAGGGAAAGTAACTGTCTCGCCCTCAGGTCCATGGATTGTCACCGACCTTGCTTCATAATCAATCTCAGCTCGCATCCTCGTGAGCCAATCCATACCCATAGTAACATCGTAATGGAAAAGAGGCAGGACAAAAAGATCAACAAGAATCGATCCACTTCCAAGATCAATCAAACAATCTAAACAACGCTTATTCATAGCAGAGGAGATCCCCGTAGCGGTAGTGAGCGTCACTCCTTTTATAGAAACAGTGCTCAAACTCAGACGCCTAATTGCCGCATATGATATAAGAGAGGCAGTGGACCCTGTATCCACCAACATAGAAACGGGAATACCTTCAATGTGCGCTGTAACCTCGAAGGATCTCGGCACAAAGTCAGACATAGGCGCTTTAGCTGAGAGCGCATGAACTCGAGCCTGCTACTGACGATTCGGCGGAGGAACCATGGGCCGCTGAGGTGGCCTGAAGCTAGGTACAGCAGGTCTGAAGGATGGATGAGCTGGCGCTGAATGAAGAGGTGGAGGTGATATAACCTGAGGCATCGGACTGCTGATCCTCTACGGTGGAGTAAAATCACTGGCCCACATAAGCGAAAAGCAAACACGTTCTAAATGCCCCATCTTCCCACAGTATGAACAGCGAAGATCATCTCGCATCTGCTGAGCGGGCGGCGCTGAACGCCTACGAGGAGAATCTGCCCGCGACCTCTTGTCGAGAAAAGGCGCACTTTGAAAATCAGGTCGCGGCCTAGGAACCATAGGTGCTCGCATATGGGACGACCTGTCCCTATCCTGCTCTGCTCGCAAGGACATGCTCACCAACTCCGCATAAGAAGATATGCTAGCACAACACATTTTCGATCGGATCTCAGGCCTCAATCCCTTAGAAAAATGCCGCATCCTCATCGGCTGATCACTCAGAATCAAGGGAGCATAGCGACCTAACTCAGTGAACTGGTTCTCATATTCCGTCACCGACATCCCTCCCTGGCAGAGGCGAAAGAACTCACTCTCCTTCTCATGTCGGTATGTAACCGGGAAATACTTCTTGTGGAAGTGTGCCTCAAACGCCTGCCATGACCACTCATATCCTTCCTCGACAGTGCGAAGAACACTGTCCCACCATAGACTGGCCTCCTTCTCAAACATGAAGGAGGCAAGCTCGACCTGCTCAACCTATGAACAGTGTAGCAGTCTCAGCATCTTAGAGATGCGATCGATCCAGTACTCGGCCTCCTCGGGTCTATGAGAACCCGTAAATGTGGGAGGTCGTAAGCGCTGAAATCACTCAAAAGTGCCGCTCGCACTAGTGCTCCCAGATGGGGGCATAGGTGAAGCAGGTGGAGTCGCCCCCATTGACTGAGCAAAGATGTCAGCCATGGAAGATAGGAACTGTTGCTGCTGCTGCTGCTGCTGCTGAATCTGCTGCTGCTGCATCAACAGTATCATCTGCTGAAACCTATCAGAAAGCGGAGCAAACGAAGATGCACGGTTTAGCTCAGGAACCGAAGGCGTGACTGGGGGAGCCATAGGTGTCGGCCCAACACCAGCATGAGACGAGCCTGACTGTGGATCCATCTGGCTATTGCTTAGGGGAGGAACCCCAGCAAGCGACTCAACTAAGGAGAGACGGGCCGAAGTCTTCGAACCCTTAGGAGGCATACCCTGCATTCAACAGAGGATGCAACCTGTAAGATTCAACATCCACATAATCCACCCATACAGCAATCACAGCACAACTTCACTGATAAACAACATGCATTCCATTTAACAAAATTTATCGCAATACAAGTAGTGCAGCATTACATGAATCACGACAGGAAAAGCATGTGAACTACAACACCTAAAACTTCAAACAACAACAAACAACTTCCAACTACTAAGCCAACAACGGCAACAAACAGAATGAAATAACAAAATAAAGCAAAGGACAACTACAACGACAACTATTCGTCGGAATCAGGAGATGGAGGCGGGGCACCCTTATCCTGCAAGCAACACAGGATAGACTTCAGAGTTCGAGTCACCTTCTTGAACTTATGCCTCACAAGGCCTCGAAGATCCATGATATCTTGGCGTAGAACAACCTGTTCTTCCTTAAGCTGAGCAATACGGGCATCCCTGACAGCCTAATCTGCGCTCTGCTCTGGTGTCACTGGAGGAGAGCTCTCACTCGTATCCTGTGCCTCAATCTCTTCCTCGTCCTGCTCTATTTCTTCTTCAATCTCAACTCCACCTTGGATATACATTAAACGTACACATGTGGTGAAGCAAGCGGAAGTCGTCCGTCATGTTGGTAGCTAGAAGACTTTTATTCAGCTGCCATTCGACCAGACGACCACACAAGAATAGGGTGCGACGATCTCTTTCACGCATACTATTCAAATTCTTCTAACTGGCATGCACCTCACCAAGTGGCACATTCAGGAGTCGGGATATCAAAGCGACGTTGACCGTGGCCTCCCGACCGCTACCACAAGGAATCTTGAACTGCAGAGGCTCCAGCGACGGATCACGAATATTGGCATAAAAAGTTCGAACAATGCCTGCGTTGGCACGATACTCGCCCTCAAACAAGGGACACCAACTAGCCTCTTCCAGGCGCTCCAACAACAGAAACTCGTCAAATAGCCGTGGATCTACATGAGCCTCAAAAAGGACCCTACGGCCTTCATAGATTCCATGAGATAACTCTGCCAACAAGGTTCTTCCAATGGGAGCTCGAGGATCAAGGTCCCGCTTGGTCTGGAATTCACGGGTGGCAGTCGTGCTCGTGGCGGCACCTCTCGGCCTCCGTGCACGAGTTGGGCGGCTAGGCCCGGCTTCATCCACAGGCGCTCTCTTCTTCCCCATCAAAGAAAGAAGGGTAGAGATGGAAAATATGGCCGTGATAAACTCAAAGAGGGCCATGGAAATGAGAGAAATGGGAGAAATAGGAAGGATGGTGAAGCTTCCACACACTTGAGATCCTAAAGGAGGATTTGAGAGCCCAAATGAGAAGAAAAGAAAGTGTAAACAGCAGTGAGGGTGAGGTTTTGAGATGGGTTAGATGGGTGTGCACGAAAATGGAAGAAGAAGAAGATTTGGGGAGAGATTTGGTGGAGTTTTGAGAGGAACTTGAAGAAAAGGAGAGCTTGGGAGGGTGGATTGTGAAGGAGATAGGGTTTAAGGAAGGTTTTAATCAGCAAACCGTGAAGGGGTGGGCCACACTAGGCCACATAAGCGTCGGCCCGAGCCGGCCTGCCCGACCTGGCCCCTGATTGGCGAGGGCTCGCCGAACCGGTGAGGACATCGCCTGTCTCTGGACCGTCCGGTGATGGCTCGCCAATTGGGAGAGGTCCTCATGGCCCCTTAGCTCCAAAATGAGGTGCCCCCCCTGGGTCCCCTTGGAAATGCCCCGATCGGCCCCTTTGCTTGATTCGACGCCTAACGGGCCACTCGGGTAGAAATATGATACAAACACAGATTTCTTGACAATTAAAGGGTTGAGATGGGAATATAAACCATCTAGACTCATTAATAGATGGTCTAGAAGAGATTTTGGGTCGCTGTGTATGATCAGGAGAGAACACAGACTCGATCTCGGTGATCGTTTTCAGTAAACTTTCGCCGATAGAAGAAACGAGACACAAACACAAAATCTACGATAAACTCGCACCCAAATACACTAAAGTAGTGACAGCGTGTGGTGTGTGACCATAACCCAGGTCTGGTTTAATCCAATTCATGCTCTGATACCAACTTGTAACGCCCTGAAATTTGGGGGTCGAGCATAACTCAGCTCCCGAGTTTCAAAACATCACTTATGCAACATATTGAATGATGGATGTATGTTGTCTGTATGAGTGCATAAAACATGGAATAGATTAAGCCAAACTGCAAATATAATTTAGGGATGAGTGAGAAACGCAAGCAAAAGACTTAAAGGAATATATGTGTACATGTGCAAATCCCTGAAATACATATACATACCAGGTCATATTACAAGTGTTGCTATCAAAATTACAAGACATTAAATTACATCATCTATTTCCAAAAGGAAATCCCAGAATCCCACGCATCAGAACAAGGCTCACTAGAACCCGCCTGAAAACTGCATGAAAGAGAATGCAGCCTCATCATCCTTGATCTCCTGCTCTGCCTCAGAGGTCGCCTCAACATCTGCAACTAAGACAGAGTCTGGTGGGTGTTTAAACACCGCCCCAGAACGTGGGAGTGAGTGATCAACTCAGTGGAACAATAAAGCAAAGGTTAACATGTTATCAATTCAATCAAGCAGTAATGATAAAGCAGAACAATCAAACATGTCCTAAGTACTCTTGTTAATGCAAGGATGTATGTAGAATGATGTGTGCCCTTATGCATACACCCTCAGCGTCTTCATCTTACATTACGCATGACATCGCCTCAAAGTGCGCCACCTCTTCCAGGCACATGCAAATGCAGTGCATGAACATGATTACCAAGTTGTTATTAGTCCTTTTCATACAGCAGGATTGGGAAGCTAAGGTACCTTCCTCATATCACCATCCAAACAGTGATCCATTCTAGGGTCGTCAGTCCTAGACAATCTCATGCGATCATATGGTTTTAGGTCATTATAAAGGGCTCGTCACCAATTAATGCACGCCTATCATACCTTCGTTACTATAATAAGACTCGTCACCTCAATGCAGTATCCAGGTATGCTTGAGGTCACTACAAAGGGCTCGTCACCAATCAATGTAGGCCGACAGCATGAATATAGTGTCCCATACCACCATAATCGGCTCACGAGTTTGGTTACTCACTGGTCACTACGAGGAGGCTCGTCACCCCAGCGTAGGCCGACAGCTCGACCACGGTGTCTCATACCACCATGTCCGGCTCATGAGTCTTAGTGGATCAAGTTACAACGGTTAACAGGATTTCATCGGTAAGTTTGGTACCTTAGATTCAAGAAATAGCGTCCATACATGGTGAACATACATCGGACAATCGGGTTACTTGACAAACTCGACTAGCACGAGTGCACATTGGGTTGAACGACATAGAGCACGCAAATACTCCGTGAGGCCAAACCACTGCCGCCAACTCTAATACGACTCGGGTTCGTCAAATCACGTCCTTTGTGACGAAAGCAGCCTCAGCCACAATCTCAAGGCCGATTACTGATTTCCTGGACTATTCCATAGTCCAAACACATTCCACTACAACAGATATTCATATTAACAATCGAGAATAGTAATGGAACAACAACTCAAATCATGTGGTATGTAAGCATTTGAAGAATATCAACTCAACATGGATTTTCACATAAGTAATACTTGAAATTAAACAACAAGGAATATGACTTGCATGAAGGAAATCATACACACTAATAGGAGAGTTGAGAATCGCTTCTCAACGCCCATACTAGGTTGATATATTACACACCAGATCATTCAAAAATTTTTACAAACACTTAGAATACATAGGTCAACATACATGACGTATGTTGGAATACACACATTTGGACAATTCCTTTTGCTAAGGAGTTGACACACATGCATCTAGCATAAATACACGACAAATAATCATGGCAAACATATGTGCATATTTTATACGTATACGGTACTTTCTACATATACATAGAATACACAAATTGAAATATAACACATGCATATCAGGAACGCAAAATAAACATAGTATTTAGCATGTGAAATTTCATCCATAACAAGAATAAACCATTAGCTAGCATTGAAAGCCTTGAAAACCATAACCTATATGATTAAAGTCCGCACCTTAAACCAGAAATAGAATACCGAACTGATTCAGACGATATGTCTTCGTCAACGGCGACAAGATAACCTATGGCAAGAATAGAAATAAGCTACAACAACACATAAACTATTCTAAGCTCTAAAACAGATTAGGGTTAGGTTAACTTACCCAAGGATGAACTTAGAATCGCCAGAAGAACGATTCAAAAGTGATGATTTAAGGATGAAGAAGAACAGGAAAGAATCTAAGATGATTCACCAACTTCTCTCTCACTTTCTCTCTCTTTTCCCCTCTCTTTCTTAGCTAGGGTTAGGAAATTCGTATGGAAAAGAGAGTTGGGGTTTTATGGTCTATATATAGGCCTAACATTGAAGAAAATAACCCCAGGGCCAAGGTATACTTAGGTTATAACCAAAGCAGGCCTCTCTCGATCCAACGAAACACTTCCGGTGGGCCTTTTTCCACGAGAGGTCGAACTTAAGCTCACTGACCATGGATCTAGGTCAGGCTGAGTTTTCGTACCAATCAGATCTTCAGATTAGCCGTGGCGCACCACACTCAATTCAACGGTCACCGAATCTCGATCAGGTCCACAAGCACTATGACATGCCTGGGCCACCTTCCCTAATCCGAGGGTGAAATTGAGTCAGAATCCAACGGTCAGATTGCTTAAAATCGTCGCACAAGCGACATGACTCAGATTTCATAAAATCATCTTAATTTCTCACCGTTCTCACACTCTTCACTCCGGACTCAATCAAATCGACCCAGAACATCATCTGGACTTAATTTTTGAGGTGATGGCCAAGTCCAACATGGTGACCAATTCAGCATAAGATCATCACTATCGGACTTTCGACGCGCGGTCCAGGTCCGATCCAAAACTTCTAAAAATTTCCAAGAGCAACTGGATTTAGCGATGAATCCCAGATTTCAGAGTAACCTAGCGCTAATGATTCTACAGGTTTTGAGTCATGCAGATCAAATTTAAAGTGATCGATGCGAATTTCACAAGCAATCGAGTTTAGCGCTAATAACCCCAATAAGCTTCTAAGGAAAGATAGAGGTAGTACTCGGGTCTTGGCACAAAATTTTCCGGGTCATTACAACTACCAATTATGCTTTGGTATAGACGAGAGTAAACACTTTTACCTAATTCATCCTTTGAGATTTTAAGAGTCATACTCATAGGAGTATCAAAATATTTTTCATTTTCAAAACCAAACATTTTTACAAGGTTTATTGCATATTTGGTCTGTGAGATAAACATTCCATCTTCAAGTTGTTTAAATTGTAATTCAAGAAAATAATTTAGTTCACCGACCATACTCATTTCAAACTTGGATTTCATTAGATCTGCAAACTCGATGGATAAGTTAGTCAATGTAGATCCATAAATGATATCGTTATTATAGATCTGAACTATTAGAATATGATCGTTATGTTTCTTGATGAATAAGGTTTTATTAACACTACCATTAATAAAATTATAACTAAGTAAAATTTTAGTTAATTTTTCATACCATGTTCTCAGATCTTGTTTCAAACCATAAAGAGCCTTTTTAAGACGGAACAAATGATTTGGAAGTTTGGGATCTTCAAAACTCTTTGGTTGTTCAACATATACTTCCTCATACAAATCACCGTTTAAAAATGCACTTTTAACATCCATTTGATAAATTTTGATTTTTTTATGAAATGCAATAGAAATAAATAATCTTATAGATTCAAGGTTCGCAACTGGTGCAAAGGTTTCATCATAATCAATACCTTCTATTTGAGTGTACCCTTATATAACTAGTCGTCCCTTATTTCTGATAATATTCCTCATTTCATCGATTTTATTCTTAAAAATTCAATTGGTTCCAATCATATGTTTATCAATAGGTCTAGAAACCAAGTACCATACATCACTTATAATAAATTGATTTAATTCTTCTTGAATGACATTTATCCAACTTTCATCAATAAGTGCTTCATTTACATTAGCCGGTTCAATTTGAGAAGTGAAGCAGACATAATTACATATATTTTTTAATTGTCTTGCTGTCGAACACCAGTGCGAGGGTTACCAAGTATTTGATTAGTCGAATGGTCTTTGACTAATCTTATCTCAGTATTGACTAATTTATATGATGAGTCAGGTATATTAATCACATTTACATCATCATTATCATCTTTATTGGGACTGGGTGTAATCTGTTGATCATTTATCACAACATTTATAGATTCTTGAATTACCTTAGTTCTCTTGTTAAGAACATGGTATGCCTGGCTATTTAGGGCATAACCTAAAAATATTCTCTCATCGCTCTTAGCTTTAAATTTTTTCAAAATTTCTTGGTCATGTAATATAAAACATTTGCTTTCAAAAGTTTGAAAATATTTAACTGTGGGCTTTTTATTAAACCATAATTCATAAGATGTTTTGTTTTTAGCTTTTCTAATATAAAAACGATTTACAATATAGCATGCAGTACTAACCGCTTTAGCCCATAAATTTTTTGGTAGATTCATGCTATTTAGCATTATATTAGCCATTTCTTATAGAATTGTATTTTTCTCTCAATAATTCCATTTTGTTGAGGTGTTTTTGGAGCAGAGAATTCATGCGATATACCATGATCATTGCAGTACTTCTCAAAATTGCTATTTTCAAATTCGATACCATGAACACTTCTAATTTTGACCACATATATCTATTTTTCAGTCTAGATACGTTTTAAAATTTTTTCTAACTTCATCAAGAGTATTTGATTTTTCTCTTGAGAAGGCTACCCACATATATCTAGTATGGTCATCAACTATGACCAGAAAATACTCCTTTCCACCTCTACTCTCCATTCTAGTTATTCTGACTAAATCCATGTGGACAAGTTCTAGAGGTTTAGCCGTGGCTAAGGAGTTCACTTTCTTATGACTGCTCCTAATCTGCTTGCCAATTTGTGTGAGATCTGACCCGAGTTCACATGTGTGCATGTGTGTGTGTGAGTATATATCTCGTGTATTTTGGTCCCGCGGTCCTACCGGTCAAATTTTGGCGACCCGCGACCTTCGGACAGTGATTGCGGTCACCCTTGAGTTTGGTCACGTAGACCCGACTCGGATTGACCCAAGACTTATGCCATTGCGACCGCATCGTCGTCGCGGTTCCAACACCGCGTCTCATGTGTAAATTCGGCATGTCCATCAAAAGTTATGGGTCGTGCATTATTTGGACCGTTGATTGCATTTTTGGTGGGACCCACCTGATTGCACATTTCCCCATGTGCACTATTCCCCATGTAAGCCACCTTTAGCCTAGCAATGATGGCTTCTTTTCTTAAGAAAACCATGATGAGATTAGCTTCTCTAGGCAATGATAAGCCACCCTATCCCATAAGCAATGATTATTTTCTCTTTTCATAACTCATCTTTTTCTAAGAAAGTAATCATTTCAACTTTAGAAACTCTCTCATCTCCTTCTCTCTTTCTTCATTTCTTTCTTCTCCTCTTTGCATATGCCCTCTAATGTCCTCCATTGCTGAACTTTTTCAGCTCTCTTTCCTCTTCTTTCCCCCTAGATCTAACTATCAAAGATCCATCATCACCATTGAACCTCCTTCCTTGAAGCTTAAGGAGCATGGTGGTTGAAGAATCTTGAAGATCCAACAAGTGGGTGAGCATGTAGGATAGATTGCATCGTTCTTATTTTCATAGATCTTTTGTTGCATCATATGGAGAGTGTAGGACTCACCACATCAATGGTGAAGGTCCACCACTCCTTGGATAAGTTTTTTTTTTTAGCCATCACTTGCATGCATGTGATCTTGATGGGGCCATTCTCCATGGACCCCATCTTGATGAGATTTCATTTCTTCTTCTCTTCTTCCCTTTCTATGGTTTGGATGTAATGATTATGTGGCCCACCTGATGTACCATGCAACCAGAATTTTTAAATTTTTGGGACATCCAGGCCCAAGTTGTTGGACACCTAGGCCCAACTGTGCTGCCTAGTTTTGTTGCTTGATTTGGAAAGCCTTTGGGCCTGATTTTATGGATTTTCTTGGGGAGGAGCTGGGCCTGGGAGTTGTGTGACACATCAGGGTGGACCCCACCTTGTGGAATCTATGATTTATTTCCCATTTATTAATTTTTTGGGCTGATCTAGACAGCAACATGTTGCTGTCCAGATTGCTGGAATTTTTTTTTATGCTGTAATGTATGGGTTGTAGGCCTTGTTTGTGGTCTCATTTTTTCTGATTTCTTAGACTTTTCTTTGAGGTGTGGACCCCACCTAAAAGTATGCTAAACCTCACCTTCAAATGTCCCTATTTGATCACCCAAAAGGGTGGACCAAGGAGGGTGGACGGTCCAGATTTTTCTGGACTGTCCAGCCACACTGTTTGCTGAAAAATCATAAATATCAGTCTGATTTTGAAATGGTAGGCCACCTTTGTGGACCCCACCTTACTGTATACTTGTATAAGAAGGTTAGACTTGCATTTTTCCAAATTTACATAGACCTGGGCCCACTTAAATGGGGTGCTAAAGTCAGGGACAGCAGCATTGCTGCAGCAGGAAAATAAAAATCTGGACCTTGCTGTCCATAAATTGCATGAGTTAAATAAAATATTTTTACTATCCCAAAAATCTTAAATTTTTGTAGGGAGGTGTCCCACCCATGGTAGGACCTATCCACAAAATTTCAGGGCCAAGGAATCCTATTTGGACATCCAAAATGGTGGGCCAACATACTGGACTGCCAGAAATTTCTGTTGTGCAGTCCAGCAGCATAGTCCCATAAAAATAATATTAAAAAAAATTTCTAAGAAGGTGGGCCATATTTCTAGATCCCACCTTGTTTTAGGCTTGATGAGGGACCTTGGGTCCAAATTTCAAGAATTTTGGAGGCCCAGAACCCACCCATTGGATGGCCCAAATTCATGACAGTTATATTCCAGCAATATTTCACCCTGGATAGATTGTATTCTTTAAATTAATTTAAATACTTTTGAGTATCCTAAAATCATGAAAATTTACAGAGCAGTGGTCCACCCATGGTGGGACTCACCTAAAAATTTTTGGTGCCAATGGAGCCCCTTGCACACCGTGGAAAGTGTTGGACTGGCTCACCACGTTCAAGTGTCCCGGTTCACCAGATTTTCTTGATGGTATATTTTATTTAAATTAATTAAAATATTTCTGACCGTTCAAAAATCACAAAATTTTGAAGATTCGTGTTCCACCTATGGGAGGACCATCTTGTAAATTTTCATGGCCATCGAGCCCTTGTACTGACCGTGGTGTGGCCTGTAAACTTGGGTCAGTTTTGGGCCAGATACTCAGGCCCGTAAGACTACCCACCACGGGACGCCCCTACCTTGGGCTATTGCTGGGCCTGATTCCAGCGGCATGGCCCACTTCTAATGTATGTTGTGCATTCCCCTCTCATCCGGTGGGACCCACTGTGATATGTGTGGGTCACCATGGGCTAGTAACCCATCTGAATTACATAAATTTCTGGATTCCAGCAGGCCCAGGAAGTGGGTGGGCTGGAATTCCAGTAAGGGGCCCAAATTTGCTCCATAGTTGATTGTTTTGGAGCTGTTGTGGCCCACCAGATTTAAGGGAGTATTGCACACACTCCTTGCCTTTTTCCTTAGACATTTTTGGACATAATTAGTTCCTCTTAAGGCCCACCTTTGTGGTGATATTGGGGGTTAGCCGTAACCAGATTTTTGGTAGTTTATAGGCCCAATGGGCTGGAAACCTATTTCTTGAGCCCAAGATCATGTACGGCCTGACCTTATTGTTTCACGGGCCCAAAGGGCCGTTACAGGCTGACCGTGTGTATTTATTAGCCGTGATGCCCTCATGAAATGCTTAATTATGGGCTGACTTACGGGGCCCACATAAATGTATAGTGTGGAGGGCCTTGCTAAGTCTTTGGGCTGATGTGGCAAGGCCCACACTGTCAGTATAGGCCTTGCCTATGTGTATTCTTGGGTTTATGGGCTGCCCTCAAGCCCACCATAATGTATGAATTGGATGACTTTTGTTTTGGGCCATTTCTTTAGGGCCCATTATGTGATATAGTATATGCATGTTTGTGTTAGCAAGTAGGCCTTGTGGACTCAGTTCTTTTGGATAGGCCCATTGATCTTGGGCCTATACTCTCCTATCTATTGTGATGGGCTTAGGGGCAATGATACACAAGAAGTCGGGCCCTTGGCTGCCCACTAAACTGACCCTGTACTTAGGCCAAAAGTGACACCCAACTCACTTGTGTTAAATGTGAAACTTGCCCATGTAAATGAATTACTGGGCTGCCCATGAAGCCCACCACAATATGTGGAATTATGACCTTTGTGGTTGGGCCCAAACCTTACTTGAGGGCCCACTATATGGCCTATGAGTTAGGCTTGGTGTATGGCCTACTAGTCCACACATTGCTTAGGCCTTAGATCTTTCATTATATAGGTAGTGGCGAGCAACCTCTTAGAAACCAGTTGAGGTTGGATATCCTCCTGGGTGATCCTAAGGTAAGCTCATAGGTTTCTCTATGGGTGGTTAAAGGCCCACCATAGACCTTAGGCCATTTATTTAAGGCTCAATGTGCATGTATGTAGAACCTACCTTAATGCATGTTTGGTCCAGGCCGTCCAAGCCTTAGATTGCCCGATTGTGGAAGCACTCTCTGCCTTGGGTTGCTGCTGGACTCACAATCCAGTAGTAGGCCCACTTGATCTTTTCATGATATATACACACTCTCCATCTGGTGGGGTCCCCCAGTGAGTATAGTTGGCCTTCATAAGATTATTTCCATATACTCAACTAATTTCTAGAAGCAGGCCCAGGAAGTCAAACGGGCCAAAAGTTTATCAAAGGGCCTTCGATGTACAATTTTATGGTTACAACTTTATTTGGCTGTGGGGCTCACCATATTGAGAACTTGTGTACGTGTTACATGCTTATGCTTTCTTATAATCTTTGGGCTTAATCAGTGCATTCTTTTGGGTCACTTTTAGTGATCTTATGAGGACCCCATCTTAAGATCAGAATTTTGGGACATCCAATGAGCCCAGATTGGGCAGGGACATCCCAGCTTGGCCCAACCATACATTGGGCTGACTTCCACCATTTTGATGGACTTACGGGCTGAGGTAAGATAGTATTGGGCCCTTGGTTGCCTACTTAAATTTCTAGTTATTGGGCTGATGTAGTGGGGCCCATTTCATCCAAACTTAAACCTATTTTTTTGGGCTGTATATTGTGTACGTGGGCTGCCCACCAAGTCCAACTTAATACATAGATTCTATGGCCATTAGGAATTAGGCCTTGGGCCTTAATTCCCCTCTTAGAGCCCATGTTGTTAAAAGTGGTATTATATCTTTTTATGGCCTATTATGAGGAATATATGTATGTGGTTATTTTTATTTTTATCTTAAATGTAGGCCTTGGGCATTTTATCCATATAGTTCATGGTTGATATGCCTTTTTAGGGAATGGTGGTTAAATGTCCTCATTATGGACCCCTTTAGGTTCGGTTGTATTTAAGAGTGATTGGATACTTATCTTAGACAGTTGCTAGGCTCATTTCTATATTACTTAGACCCGTAGTTGTATGCTTAGTCTCGTGGGCTACCCCAGGTAAATGGGCCCCCACTAGAGGTGGGATTCCTTATAAATATTGTCTAAGTACCTAGTCTTGGTTCCTTCTTGGATAGGAGGAATGTAATTTGCTTTGTATATCGCCGCATGATGCGCCTAGACCCATCTTCATGGCCCATGTGCATCATTGTATGCTTGGATGACACTGTGTGTGGTTATGATTGTGCCATTGGGCATTGCATGCTGTCTTCCCGAGGGATGTAATATTCCCTCTTGAGCATGTTGAATGCTTGGAATTAATGCATAGTTGATTATGTGATTCATGCATCTGGCATTGCATAATATATGAGCATTATCACCCTTGCTTCATCAGGGTTGTAGCCTCCACAGCTACATCATGGATGGCCATGTTTGGACACCGAAAATGTTACTTGAGCATACCGGGTGCATAGGATGCCCATGGGTGAAATTTTCAAAACTTCCATGGTACCAAGGATCTGCTCCAACGCCGTGACCGGGTGGAATATATGAGCGCACGAGGGCCTTATACCATTAGGCCGCCACTCTCACTGTCGTGTAGTCGGTTGGATAGGGGTGTGGCCTTACTCGCCTGATGTAAGAGGGCATTGCTAGGCTGAGTCTGACTAGCTCGTGAATGGGTCCGCTACCGTCAGGCCTTACTGGTGATTAGTTATCCACAGGCGGGTAGTGAGGTCTCTTACGCTCGTTTGACTGTGCGGGGTCTATAGAGTGGCAGTCATCCAGCAGTGTAATGGACCCCGGTGATTTCCTTATGATTGAAAATATACTTGACATACGGTTTGGTTATGAGCACTAGCATTACTTACATCACATTAGTATTGGTTATGTAAGCCCCTTCATGCATTGCCTTGGTATGGCATCCAATACTCATTGCATCATATTCATGATAAGCCTTGGTAAGGCTAGTGATATTCTCATTGAGCATGTCTCCTTCCTGTATCTCATATTATTCTTCTGTGCACTATTATCACATACTTACACCACCCTCTAAGCTTCTATAAGCTTATGCACAGTTGATGCGTGCAGGAGATCCTAGGCAGGTGTCGCAGTGGCAGAGTTTGGATTAGAGCTGAGCTTGAGGACCCAGTATTGCATCCTTCCTTTCTTTCTTCTATTATCTTATGTATGTCCTTTTGGACCTTATGTAAACTTGTAAAAGTTCAAATTCATAGTGGATTTTATGATATGTGCCTTTTTTTTATTCTCAGATTTACTTGTTATGATCTTGGGTATGCTCGTATTGGAAATGGTTATATTGTTATGGAAATCCTCCTTGTAGGATCCCAGGATCGGAACCTGCTTCAGGAGCCGAGAATGGGGTACTACGGAGGCTGTTGCGGCCAGAACCGGCCATCAGGCTCCTTGTGAATCCGGTTACCGAGTCTGGGGCGTGACAATTTGACATGTGCCATAGACTTTTTTTTTAATCTTTTTTAGCAAGGGTAAGCCACGTAAGTGATCTCTTTTGCTCAATTTATATAAATCTCTACAGTTCATATGTCCAAGAGGTTTATGCCATAGTTCTGTCTCGTCTATTTGGACCATGTAACATGAATGGTTTGTTGAGTAAGAGTTATCAATTATATATCAATTTTCAGATGTCATGCGACCATTTAATATTACACTACCTTTCTCATTTATAATCTCACATCCGTAATCTGAAAATTTCACACTGTGCTTATTATCACAGATCTGAGAAATGCTTAAAAGATTATGTTTTAATCCTTCAACATAAAGCACATATTCAAAGAGGGACAAGTTAGGAAGTTATACATTACCTTGGCCAATTATTTTGCAGTTGCTTCCATCTCCGAAAGTGACTGAGCCACCATTTACTTCTTTGATATTTATGAATATAGCCTTGCCACCTGTCATGTGTCTAGAACATCCACTATCCAGGTACCATCTTGAGTGGCTAATGGCTTTGAAAGATGTATGAGCAACAAGACACTTAACCTTTAGAACCCATTTTATTACGGTTATAGGTTCAGGAGTATCTCTTGATTTTTGCTGCATTTAGGAGTTCAGATTTCTCCTTTTTCTATAAACTCCTGCCTTATATAAGTTGGATTTAGAAGCTCTTTAAGCAAGTCCACAATTTTTTCAGCTAAGGGTGGTTTATCATTCCTTTGATATTTGTAGCTGATGACATTATTGTTTATTTTAGAGACTTAAAAAGTTTTTGAGTTTTTAAAATCATTACAATTTGAATCTCTTAAAGTATTTCCTTTAAAGTTTGAGGATTCTCCTCTTACAAAAGTAGGAGTTGAGTCCTTGGTTTTCAAAGAGTTATTTTTAATATAACCTAGACCAGACTTGTCACCATATCACCTCGATGAGGTTAACAAATTTTCAAGCTTTTGGTCATCAAGGGCATATTTCCAAGTGTCCTTTAAACTCTGAAGGAAAGAAACTTCAAGTTTTAGTTTCTCATTTTCTGTTTTGAGTTTTCACAATTCAAAAGATTTAAAACTTAAATATGATTTTCTTTTTTTTAAAAAAAAAACAACAAGAAAAATGAGATTTTTCTAAAACTGCTTTTTTAATTTCTATATTTAGTTTAGCATAATTTTCTTTTTGAATTTTCAACATAACAGCAATTTTACAACTCTCTCTGTATAGGGCATTGTAGGCATCTCAAAGATCGTCTTCATTTTCAGGTTCACTTCTTGAATTCTCATAATCAGACATATCACAACTGTTTGAAGAAGTACGTCTGGCTATTATCATAAAGGCTTTTAGTTCATTTGCATTTTCTTGGTCTGATTTATCAGATTTAGCAGTAGTTTCAGAATCAAATGATTCATCCCAAGTATCTAGCATGCTCTTTCTTTTAGATTTATCCTTTTTAGGACATTTATTAGCCAGGTGCCCATATTCATGATAGTTGAAACATTGACTGTCTTTTGTTTTAGATTTTCAAGAATTTGATTTTCCTTTTCTTTTATCAGAAGGTTTTTGAAAATCTGCTCTTTTCTTATTTTTAAAAATTCTATAAAATTTCTTTGCTAACATTGTCATATCATCTTCATTTTCTTCAAAATCACAATTAGTATTACTTTCTTTTGAATTAGATTTATAAGATTTAAGAATAATTGACTTAACTTTAGGAGCTTTAAAATTGAACTCATAAGTTTGAAGAGAACTAACTCCTCAACCTTCATAACATCAGTATCCCTTAACTCCTTTATAGCAGTAACCTTTAAATTGAACCTATCAGGTAGTGATCTTTGCGCAAACTTGCTTTCAGGGATTCCATATCCAAGCCCCCACATGGAATTTAGTATGTCATTTAGTTTCGTATAGAAGTGCATAAAATACTCATTTTCTTCCATGAAAATCTCCTCAAATTTGGTTGTGAGGATTTGAATTTTTGATTTCTTGATAATAGTGGTTCCTTCATGTGTCATTTTGAGAATGTCTCCTGCTTGCTTAGCTGTATCGCATGAAAAAATTCTTTTGAATTCATCAGGTAATAGAGTGCAAGTTATTGCTTTTAAAGCCTTTGCATTTGCACTTCTTTCACATTTTTAAACTGTAGTCTAAAAAGCAAATGCAGTTTCTTTCATTGAATGGTTCCATCATAGGAGGGATCCATTTAGTTACAGTGGCTTGTCACACACTTTCATCTAAGGATTTGAGGAAGATTCTCATCCTGGCTTTCTAATATGAATAATTAGAGCCATCAAAAGGAGGTGAACTGGTAATGGATAAACTGTCGAAATTTGACATAATAAAGCTCTAAATCTAACTCAAGGAGGTTAATAGAAAAAAAAATAGAGCAACCCGCTCTGATGCCACTTGAAAATGAGAGCTTAAGATGTCCTAGGGGAGTGAATAGGACTATACTAAATAATTAAAATAAGTGTTGAATATGTAAATAAATCAAAGATCTCAATTGCTTAAGTATTGAAATGTCGATTCCAAATAATTCGTAGGACAACCTTCACCTAAAGTTTTAGGCAGGCAACCTTATTTCACAAATTTCTTTAAAATCAAAACCTCAAACTTTGCAAGAGTAAATAAAAGTAAATATTACAACATTCACCAATTTAACTGAAAATAAATTTCAACCGTTCACCGCATAAAAAGTAAAGGCATTCAACACATAACATAGAATTATAGTGGTTCGGTGTGTCAACAATTCTTCTAAAACAGCTATACTTACTCCACTCCCAAAATTACTTTCCATGTAATTTTGGCTTTCACTATGAAAAAGGTTTTTCCAGGGTTAACTTAAAACCTGATACAATTCTTGTGATTTTATTGGGCTATCACAATCAAACCCCTCACTAAAATTTTCAGGTTATCTCAGACAAAAACCTACACTGAGATTTTCTAGCTATCTTAAAAAAACCAAATAAAGAATAAGATGGTATACTTATCTTCACCGTAGAAGATGTATCAGAAGTTGTAGCCGAACAACCATTTTCTTAAATACTAATTGCTCAATGTTCAGTCAGATAGAAAAGGATCCAAGGTTCTATTGATTTTAATTAAGTTCAAATCAATGGCTACTTGAGTTAATTATCTTAAATCTTAAAACAAGAGTATAGTTTACTCTCTTTAAAATTAGAATGGAAATATCTGAGATTAAAGGAATCAAACAAAAGCTATAAATAAAATTTATAAATATCATTCAATTAGCTTGCTAATAACTTGAGCTTCTCTCTCTCTTGTAGAAGAATTTTGACCATAATAGTGGATATTTCAGATTGTCTACAGGAACTCAATTTATAAGCAAAGAAATTGAATCTTCGACTAGCCCAAGTAGACTGGATTCAGTTCAATGGATTTCGAATCGTGCAGGATAAGATCTATCCAAACTTCGACTAGCCCGAGGACCAGTTCGACTAGTTAAAGAGCTCTGTTCAACTAGTCGAATTCGGTTTTCGACTGGTCGAAGTTCCGAAAATCTGAAATGTTGTACTTGCTAGACTTAGAGCCGAATTTTCTCGAGCTGGTTGAAGGTCAAGCTTCAACTAATTGAACAAAAAATTCGACCAGTCAAATTTACAACCAAAAATTGGTTTTGCTTCGACTTGAACTTAGACCGGCCAAGAAAACTTAAACTAGTCAAACCAAATCTTAAGCTGGTTAAATTCCAAGCAAACATAAGTATAAAAACCCAATTTCAAAAGATTTTGAAAGTACCTAATCCTGAGGTCTTTCTAGGGTTTTATATTACCTAAGATATATAAGATATTTGAACTTTTTTGTCTTGAACTTGATTACGGACTTCATCTTGACTTTTGAGTTTGATCTATTCTTGAACATCAGTTGATCTTTAGCTTGATTTTCCCTTGAGAATGTACCAATCTTGAGCTTAATATTTTCTTGATTGTCGACCAGTTTTGAAGATCTCTTGTCAAGTTGTTTTGACTATACGAAATTTGATAACTAAAGTGTGCTTAATCATTTTAGCACTTAAACCTACAATATGATCCACCTGAGGTTTAGATTTGCCTATTTTTGGGATCATGCCCTAAAATGAGGTTCCAAAACAAATGGTGTCACGTCCCAAACTTGGAAACGGGGCTCATAAAATTCTCGATTGCCGAATCCGGAGCCGACAGACTTCGTAGTACCCCATTCTCGGCTCCTAGCATCCATACGCCAGATTCCGATCCTGGGATCTTATAAGGAGGATTTTCCTATGTACATTTAACTTGTAATAAGCATAACCACAAGTATATCCAAATCAAAAAGGCAACATCATCATCACATATCCATTAATATAAACATTTAAATACAATGCTGAAAGGGAAATACATATATCGAAATCAAAGCTCCAGAAGTCAGCTACATGCTCCAAGCTCCACGCTGCTGCAACCTAATGCTACCTACACGCATCTATCATGCATAAGCTAATAGAAAGCTGGTGAAAGTGTTGCACAAGGTAAGTGACAAGTATTCAGTACAATGTCATAATCATACAATATCGAAAATGCTGGTAAGATCATGAATCATACGATATCAGAGTAAACGGTAATACTGACAAGTCCATGAGTCATACAATATCAGAGTATGCAATACAGATCAACTATGCAAATGAGTAGTCATAAAGAGTCAAGTATTAGATACCGAGGATGCAATGCAATATGCGATGCGAATGACCATGCAGGAGTGTGAAGTCGGGATGATAGTACGTAGTATCGCAGGCTATGGGGTCCATCACAAGGGACTTCAATCTAACCAGTCTTAGACCTAAATTTGGATAGTCAGACTCAATATGGTAAACTCCTGATCTTAGGTTAGTTGCGCACCCCAACCGAAATCCTGGTCATTACGAAGGTACACGTAATAAATAGTTGCACACCACCAACCCAAGTGGATGGTGAATGGATGAATAAATGAGTATGCAACTCATGCTCAATAAGTCCACATATCAGTATTGTTCATCTCTAGGATCATCACCGGGGTCTATTACACTCTACGCCAAGTTGTCGCCCCTATCCAAGCGCACAACTGGGTAAGTGGAAGAGACCTCACTATCCGCCTGCCACTATCAGGCCCGGCTCGTTGATAGCGGACCCATTCCTCAAGCTGGTCAAACTCAACCCAGATATTGCCCCCTCACTCGGGCGGGTAAGGTCACACCCCTTCCCAATTGAACACGACACAGTGGGAGACACGGCCTACTAGTATATGACCCTCATGCGCTCATATATATCCACTCGGTCTAGACGTTGGGGCGTCTCCTGGCCTTGTAAGCTTAGGAATTTTCACCTAGGGCCATCTAAGGTAGCCCGATGCTAGTAACAGATTTCTGGTGTCCCATCTGGCCATCCACGACATGGTTGTAGAGGCTACGGCCTTGATGTCGTTAGGGCGTACAGTAATCACAATACACAATGCAAGATGCATGAGTCATACAATCCAGTCATGTATCAATCCTGCGCATACCGTGCGCTCATGTGAGATAATCTTCACCTATCAGGGAGTCTCATAACAACCTACCCAATGACATATGCAATGGTCAACCACATCTCATAACAAACATGCAGATGATGGTATGGGCATGTATCATAATGCTATGTTGTCACATACTCATAATCGATATTGACAACCGGCATCGATAATCGACATCGATAAATGGAATCAGCCTCGATAATTGAAATCGGCCTCGATGATCAGAATCAGCCTCGATAATCGAAATCAGCCATAATAATTGGCCTCGACGATCGGAATCGGCCTCGATAATCGGAATCAGCCTTGACGATCGGAATCGACCTCAACAATCGGCCTCAACGATCGAAATTGGCCTCGATAATCAGAATTAGCCTCGACTATCGGAATCAGCCTCGACAATCAGAATCAGCCTCGACGATCAGAATCAGCCTCAACAATCGGAATCGATATCGATAATCAGAATCGGCCTTCATAATCGGCCTCGACGATCGGACTTGGCCTAAGGGAAGGTCATAATGTGGACATTTAACCATCTTTGCTCATCAATGTGGACATTTAACCAACATTACTCCCAAGGAATGGCCTCATAGGGCCAAACATGTAGTGGGCTTATGGCCTACACAATGACCCCATATACATCACTACAAGCCTCTTTCAAGGGCCTAATACACATCATGATGGGCCTCACTTATGGGCTACATATGCATCACATTGGGCCTCGCTCATAGACCTGTGCACAATATAATGGGCCGCAATACATGGTGTCACATATATGTCAGTTGGATCATATCCATGGGCCAGATTTACATCATAATGGGCCTCGACACATGGGCCATAAATACATCACATCAGGCCTTGCTCATGGGCCTCAAATACAACTCAATGGGCCTCGGCACATGGGTCATATCGGGCCTCATCAACAGGTCACACCAATGGGCCTCATATACGTCAAGTGGGCCACATCAACGGGCTGCACCAATGGGCCTCATATACATCAAGTGGGCCGCATTACATGGGCCGCACCAATGAGCCACACTATCTGCAAGTGGGCCACATCAATGGGCCACAAATACATCTCGGTGGGTCCCATGGATGGGCCATAAATACATGAAGGTGGTTTCCACCGTCCAGATCATTGGACGGTGTGGAAATAAAACACATACATCATGTGTGAGCCCTATGTCCATGTGTGGACAGGGTGGCTGAAGCATGCACATCACGTGTGGGGCTTCACAGGTGTGCATCCAGCATAAATCACGGTAGGTACCCACCATCCAGGAGCTACTGGACGGCTGGGATATAAAATACATTAAGGTGGGGTCCACACACCATGTCCAGGGACTAGACATTCTGGATTTGCTGATCAGGTGGGCCACATCAACACCATCCAAAAAGGAAGAAAGAGAGAGAGAGAGAGAGAGAGAGGGAGAGGGAGGGAGGGACCCCACCACTATGGGCCCTCCCTATACAATGCATACATTAAGATGGGTCCCACATATCAAGATCCCTTCTTCCTTTTTCCATCAAGAATGTGATCCAACGGTTGAGATGAGGCTTGAAGGGTGGAGATGTGAGGTGAGAAGGTGGGCCACATTAGGCTCTCATCTCCTTGGAAGCCATGGACATCCACTCTCCCTTGGTTGCTTGAGAGATGGAGTTTGAAATGAGAGAGAAGAGAGAGGATGGGATGTAAGAGAGAGAGGGATGGGTGAGTGAGTGATGGGTGATGGGGAGAGTTGACTTTAGGGAACTTGTGTAAGAGAGAGGTAAGGGTTGCTTGTACTTGAGGATGGGATGTGGTACTTGACATTTGATGGGATTAATTTAAAAGATTCTCTTGGGTTTTGTAAAGCATGGCATTTTTCTCGAACTAAACGCGGGCCCACATCTCCTAGCTCAGGTATCGCCTCAGCGCGTAATACATGGTGTCGGAACTGCTGCAACGATGCGGTCGCAAGGTACAAATCTTAGGTCGAGTCGACTCTGATATATGGGACACGACTCAGGATCACGCACAAATGCTGATATCAGATTACAAGTTGTCGAAATTTGACCGGGAAGACCGTGGAAGCTTATGGAACAGTACGAGCTAAGATACGGGCCTCACAAATGGACAGCATGGATATCTAACACATACATTAAGGTAGGCCCCATGGTCAGGGCTTGTTACCCCTGCCTCACCTAGTACATCACCTAATCTACATCCCACTTCTAATCGATTGGTCTTCCAATGCTAATTAATGTTAATAAATGAGAACGAGAGAAATCATGAAAAGGGTTTGCTAGCTTGGGTGGGCCCCATCATGGCATTTTTGTAAAAATCTACACCGACCACCTGGTGTGTCACCTCATGTTAGGGTCAAGACAAAAAATCAGCTCCATTAGTATTCCAAGTGGACTAGACAATTGGAAACAATGTACAAGGTGACACTCACTCTACAAACTATTTTCCTTTATATGCTCCACCCAAATAATGGATAGGGCTGATAATTGGGCCCTGGGCCTAAGTATTAGTGTGGTATTAAAGTGGATTTTTTTATAATCATCATAGTGGGCCTTGTAAATATCAATGGTTGATGTCACTCTCCCAATTATTTGCCTAGCTGTGGTCCACTTGAATCCAGAGTCAACAAGTTAGCTTGTTTTTTTTTTTTTGTCGTGAGCCAACTATAAGATTACATATCTAATGGTTGGAGTGGATCGCACACACAAATCAAGGTGAGCTTCCTAAAAAATAAAGGGTGGGAGTGCCTAGGAGAGCTATTTTACTTTACACATCTCACGAGGGAGATATGTTATTTCATACTTCTTTTGAAAAAAGGGAGCTCGCTACATGGGTGGGCTCCGCCTTGGTATTACAGGGCCCACTGTGATGTGAAATTTATCATGTCCATGAGGTGTGTCATACCATTAGAGATGTACACGAACCAAGCTAGCTCGGTCAACTCTCTTGACTTGGCTTGAAAAAGCTCAATTCGAATCGGTTCGAAATTGAGTTCGATCTAAGTCGAGCTGGTTTTTTCAGCTTAAAAATTTTTCAAGCCAAGTTCGAGCAAGCCCAAGCTCGACTCGAGTCGGTTCGATATATGGCTTGAACTTGACTCGACTTGACTCGATCAAGGGGGATATAAAGGTATTTTAAACCCTAAACCATTACCCCTTTCTCAACCCAAACCCACCTCGCCCAAGCTCTCTCCTCTCTCCCTCTCTCTCAGTCAGTGCTCACCGAAGCTCTCTCTCTCTCTCTCTCTCTCTCTCTCTCTCTCCCTCTCTCCCACTCCCTCTCTCAGCCAATGTTCGCCTGTCTGGAGGTCCTTGTGACCCTGCCCTGCCTAGTCGCCCTACCCGGACCACCCTTGCTCACATGTCCGGTGGAGATTGCCCTACTCGGTCGCCCTGCCCAAATGCCCCTACTCGCATGTATGGAGGTCCCTGCCTTGCCCAGTCACCCTACCCCGGCCCTGCTCATTTAGCCGCCTGTCCGATGGTCCCTACCTTGCCCCTGCCGCAACTCGCCAGTCTGACCGTCGGTCGTTCACAACTACAAATGTAGGGTTGTGATGTAGTAATAACTCAGTAAGACAGATGTCGAATCCACGAGGACTAAACTTGTACGTATTCTGAAAATAACGAGAACTAGAAGTAGAAAAAGATCTAAATTGAAATCTGAATAATTAAGAGTAATGATGAATAATGTTGATTAAAACTTATGAATTTAAAGGTGGGAACTAGGGTGCAAAGGTCCACTTATAGATATCAAGATGCTACCTTACTTGATTCAAGGAACACAATTGGAATTGGAGTCTTATCCTATCCAATTGGACGATAAAGCAAATTAAATCAAATCTGAACATTTCATTAACCTAAATCTCAATGAAGCAGAATTGTGATGAATGGAAGGGATTCCATCACCGTACCATGCCTAGGAGACGATGGTGAATAACAGGATTTACCAATCTCACAATCTCAAATAAAGAAAAGAAGATATGCAAAGCTATCATAACATCTAATGTAATTTAAGTCACAATAAATCATAGAAAACTGAAAATATTCATTTAATATTAAACTAGAAATCAATGAGGTTCAATAAGAACAAGAATCAAAGCAAGATGATAATCAAAACATGCTACAATCTTCACCTCTTATCCCTAGCTAAAAGGTTTAGCCAACCATAGACATGATTGAAACCAAATCTCTTAAACAAAGCATGAAAAATAAACTAGGGAAGAAGAAAAACTCTTTGGCGACTATTTCACCCTTGTGTATGCTCCACAAGACATTTCTAAACCTTAAAAGATGTTTTGGAGCATCCTAGGGAGTCCTATTTATAGTTGTGGAATCCGACTTTTACACCGAGTTGGAAAAATCTAAAAGTTGCCTCAAATTTACACGCTTTACACGGTTTTCCAAAATATACTTCCAGAACTTTCATTTTTTATACTCAGAGTTTCAAAATATATTTTTTCAGGATAATTTTCAGGAATATGTGTTCTTTTAGGACAATTATTAGGATTCCTTTTCTTTTTCTTCACTTCAAATATTCGATTTTCTTCATTTCTCACTTGGTTTCCTTGGATCTATGGCATATGAATTCTTCATTAATGACTTCCAAATCTCCAAATCTTCATTTAGTAATCTTTTGAGCATAAATCTTTATTTTGACATCAGTTTTACCTCAAGCTCTTGAAATCACCTCGCACATGAAAACATGCATAATTAGATCGATTAAGCACTATCATGTTTATAAAACCAAGGTATAAATCAGGAAAATATGCAATATTTCATGCTCAACATGTAACATCCCAAATTTTCACTGCCAGAATTTATACTCATGCGCAAGAAAACTGGGTTTAATAATTGAATGAATTGGATACTTTAAAAATCGCACCATTTTTTTTTCATTTAGATCACATCCAGTTACATTCATGAACGTAACCATTCACGAGAATAAAATCGACTGTATTTATTATTTCAGTAGAGCAAAGAATTCAACAAATTATTAAATGCTCTCTTAATGGGAGCTTATTACATTATCGAGTTCGCAGTGGAAGTATAAAACTAAATCATAAAACTATCTTCTTATTCTTTCAGTATAATCTTTCATAGGGAGATGGTCTTCTAGGTCTTCAATCTGTACATCACCTGCATCATCTGTACGATAAGAGATGGTCAATGCCCTACGCATAGTGATGGTTATCCTTTAATATTAACAACAATTCAAGAGATTCATAAAAGTAATGTAAGGGTTCTGATACGTCTCATACTCCACTACTACGAGGGGTATCAGCATGTGTAAATAACCTACATGAGATGCATGTCCAGCAAAGTATGTGCGGCTCATCATACGTAGTGATCATTATAATGTGAAATGTAATTCATAAAAAACCTAACTCGACCCGCATCCTATGACTACAAATATTCGTCGGCATGTCTATCGCTACCATGGATTTACATGAACACTTCGAGATAGCATAACACATGAGTCGGATGAATTATGTGACATGATTTGTTCATGGAGCGACTATTTGTGACATCCAATCCTTAACGTGATGGAACACGTATTGTGAATTATGAACATTGATTTGTGCACCACTATCCAAAAACTCATAGAATTACGTGTCGACCAAAAGGGTCTCTACCCAGAGTGTATTACGCCCATGATGTAATAATTGAATTACTAGTTATGATACCTTCAACACATCACTAACATTAAAGATAATATAAACTGAATCATGGAGGTTTTGGGATACCAAGACCCAAGCCCAAGCCTTAAAGATAGATAGCATAAGGCTAATAAAATAAGGTGGAGAGTAGCAATGGCTAACTCAACAAAGAGGAGAGTAGAAATGAACAACTCAACAAAGAGGAGAGTAGTAATGGTCAACTCAATAAAGAGGAGAGTGGCAATAGCCAACTCAACAAAGAGAAGAGTAGCAAGGGTTAACTCAATAAAATTAGTAAAGGCAAGGGTAAGGCTTATGTCCATCACCCCACGTAAATAAAGATACGCATAATTAAACTCAGGTCTTAACCACCATTCCCAAAGGATAAATAATCATTGGTAGTAAAAAAACAATTGTAAGAAGAGAATCATAATAGCATGATAACATGGCATATAAAAGGCAAAATAAAATATATCAACTTAAATCAAGGTAAGCTTAAAGGAAAAACCCTCACATAAATTCAGAAAGATCATGCATAATTAACATTACATCTTAACCATAATTCCCAAAGGATAAATAATTGATGAGGGTAAATTGAAAATTTGCATGGATGATTTAAAGCATGTAAGGGAACAGAATAATTCATATCAACTCAAGCTAATATAAGCTTAAAGGAATCCCTCACCTTAGCCTTAGATCTAAACCCTAAGCAGATATTCATGTAGGAAAGCTTTTACATGAATTATGACATCGCTTGAGCAAGAGGGAGATGCCAAATGTTTGAAGAATGAAGCGAATGATAGACATCTAGGATTCTCTTTCTCTTTCTTTCTTTTTCTTTTTCTCTCTCTCTCTCTGTCTCTGTCTCTCTCTCTCTCTCTCTCTCTCTCTCTCTCTCTCCTTAGACATTTGAGAGATGAGCATGTGAGTGGAGAGGGGAAAGCACGCTCCTTTTTTAAAAGGGAGAGGGCATATGAGAGGGGTGTGTTTCACATCACACTTGGATTAGATTTCTCCAATTTTTCCTTTTCTTATGATTTTTCTTTACATATAATTCCACTATTGTGTCAGGGTTGTAAAATAGAACCGGGGTATATGATTTTTTTTGGTGATCCGAAATTTAAATTGGCCAATTTTAAAAATTTTCCTAACGAGTGCTAAAACGAACTTGATCTCAATTAACTGTCCATACTTAATGATCATGGCCTAATTTTAGAGGAAATGTGTAGTCAAGATAGGTAAATGGTTGGGCAAAATTTGGTGGTTGATCGGTAGTGGAGAAGGCCTAGATCTAAAATATCACCTTTTATATCAAAAGAAAAGATCTGGCGTCAGCATTTAATGGTGCCGGATCATAGATTAGGGTCTAAATTTTGTATAATCTCATAGTCATATGAGACAAAAATATGGTCAAAATTTGAGTTCCGATGGATGTAAGGAAGTGGTTAAATCAGAAGATCCAAATTTATAAGGAGTCAGTAGGCCTTAAAAGGATAACTTGGCGCCTAAGGAAATGCCTACCAAAGTGGGGTCTTCATATTTTACACTTAGTCCATATTATGGGCAATACAAGTCGTTCACATGAAGGAAAATATCCTACTATGACTACTTAGAGGTTTCTTCACTAGATGAACATCAAAATCAATGGTTAAGGGGATGATTTGTCAATTGGATCACTTTTACAATGATCTAAGCCGCAAAATTTGACATGTACAGTTAATTTATGATACATAGGCATTGTATAAAATTTCACATCAAATGGATCATGGGAACCATGTGATCTGGAATTCATGCGTCTAGGTTAATGGCATTTTCATAGTTATTATTGACATGAGAGTTTTGAAAAATCTAATGGTTGTACATGGTTATAGGTACGTTTCTAAGTAATTCTTACAAAAAGACTTATATCTAAATCATTATGAATATAGAATTATTCACCAAATTAATTAGAAAATGTACATATATCAAACCAAACAATGGATGGTTAGATGACATGTTTAAAATAGAAAAACTTGATTGTTGGTACTCTAACAGTGTGTATAGGTATATGTACGATTATTTTTGTAAATAAAAGAACACGAGGTGGGTTTCTGGAGTGATTAGGGGTAGGACACGTATATCATTAGATTCGAGTGTCTTATTTATATATATAAGTTTCTCAAATTGTAGTTCTGATGGTGGGTTAGGCATATTCATAGGTGATGAACAAGATGAAAAGATCAGAATATTAACTTGATGTGTGTACGAGTGGATGTAGAGATCAAATAACTAGTTTACTATGATCAGGTGGTCCAAAATCAAAGTGGACGGTTAAATGTCTCTATCTAGAAGGGCATATTTGACTGAGAGATTGGTTATGATAGAAGAGTGAGAATATTTAGGTATATGATGATCCTATCTTAAAATCAACGGTCAAATGGCTTGATTTATAAATGGAAATTATTCTTGACAGTCAGATTCGTGTTGGAGAATAGATGTAAGGTTAGGATAGCTAGATTGGTATCGTACATAGGTACATAATAAGTTAAATTTCATAGTAACACTTAAGAACTTTCAATACTTGGGTATTGAAAAGTTCGGGGTGTTACACAACACACCCCCCAACCATCATTTTTCTAGTCCTAAGCAAAACATGCGTGAAGTGATCTTCAATCTTCAATATTCAAATCACTTTCAGAAAACAATCTTTTGTGCAATCAAGTACAAATGAGTACATTCTAAAGAAGCGAGAGTGTAATTTTGAAAACCTATAACCGAATCACATGAGCAATCAATCAAAAAGTTTCTTTCTCAATCATTTAAGAGCATAAGTTTATATATCAAAATTTTCCAATGTGCTTAGTGACTTGTATTTACTTTCTATAACATATTACTATTTCATATTGTTAGCCATGCTCATCACCTCAAGTTTTATTAAATAATCAAGTACTGATTCTGAACTTATAACATCTTCCTTCTTTTTTCAGTTTTTTATGTTATATTGACAATCCCTTTTATTTATTCATTCTTTTCAGACTTTCCATTCAGTTCTCATCTTTTCATCATACATGACCTTTTTGTCGATTTCTGTATTTTTTAACTGGTTCTTTTCATCTTTTTAAGGTGGATAAAATTCTCTAGACTTAATTCTCAATATCTATCTATGATACACATACTAATAATAAGAAATTCTAGTACAATTCACAGAAAGCAATTTGAATGTGGCTTATGACTTAGATTAACATGATATTCAAAACTTCCTCTTAATCGATTAAATGAAAGAACTTAAGTGATAGTCTTACTTAGTTGATCAAACTCAAACAATTTTAAATTCAATTTCTTATCTTATCATCATACTCAAAGCATTCTTAATTCTACAAACTATCATTTCCCAAACATGTTTTTAACTTGAAAAAGTGAAAATTTTCACAATTTTTACTCAAAACTAAAAAAACACTTATTAGTTTACCTAATCTACACCCCTCAACCTAAAACCTACATTGTCCTCAATGTAAAAGATATGAGCATGTAATGCACATGAGACAATAAAAAGAAATAGAAAGTGATGGGAAGATAATACCTGAAGCAGGAGAATTAAAGCTTTTCTAAAGTTCTTAACATGTAAATGGGTTAGCACAAAGACTAAGCAAAGTGAAATCAAACTATCCTAATCTTAAATCCTATGAAAGCAATAAACTTAACTACACCACCGTCAGACTAAGAGGTCAATCATAGTTGAAAAGGCGAGCTTAAGAAGTCCTAGAAAGGGGGGTGAATAAGACTATGCCATATAAAAATTAAAGTGCTAAAATATTAAATAAATCAGAAATCTCACTAGTATTGAAAAATTGATTCAAACTAATTCATAGGACAACCTACACCCAAACCAAGTTTAGGTAAGACAACCTTATTTCATGAACGTTTGTAAGAATCAAGATCCCAAACCAAGCAAGTGTAAATAAAGCTATCTATTACAAATATTCACCACTTTTACGTAAATAAAATTACAAACATTCTCCACAAATGCAAAAAGTAAACATCCACCACAACACCAAGAGTTATAGTGGTTCGGTGTGTACAACAAATGTTCTCAAATGGCCACACCTACTCCACTCCTAATAATCACTATCCACATGATATTGACTTTCACTATAAATAAGGTTTTCTCAGGGTCACCTTAAAACCTAATACAGTTGTGATTTTAAAGGGCTATCACAAACAAAAAACTCCTCATTGAGATCCATCGGATTTGTTCTTGAAAACTAATTTGGTTCCGATGATATTTGTATCATGTGTCCTGGCAACTAGATATCACACCTCATTCCTTTCAAATTGTTAGAGCTCTTCTTGCATAGTTGCAATCCAAAATTCCTCTTGAAGAGCTTCTATAACATTTTTGGGCTCTATTTTCGAGGTGAAGCATAGATGACTAACAATGCCCTCAAGTTGGCATCGTGTTTTCACACCATTATTAGGATCTCTAATAATTTGATTGATAGGATGATCCTCAATGAACGGTAGATTGTTCGACGGTTGAGGTTCAGGGGGTGAAGTGGATTTATTATTTAGTTTACCTACTGTGCATGAGTCCACTTCATCCTCTAAGTCAATTTCAGGACTATTTTCATCATGTGGTTAGTCATCAACAAGTACATTGACGGATTCTTGAACTGTCAGTGTCCTCAAATTGTATACTCTATAAGCACGATTGTTCGTAGAATATCCTAGGAATATGCCTTCGTCGCTTTTAAAGTCGAATTTACCTAGATGTTCTCTATCTTTATGAATATAACATTTACTTCCAAAGACTCAAAAATATTTTACACTAGGCTAATTTCCCCTCCATGATTCGTATGGAGTCTTGCTCAATCCTGCTCTAAGATATACTCTATTAATTATGTAGCAGGCTATGTTGACGGCTTCAGCCTAGAAACTTTTAGCCATGTTCTTACTATTTAGCATTACCGAGCCCATTTCCTGAAGTACTCAGTTTTTTTCTTTCCACCACTCCATTCTGTTAAGGTGTCTTGGGAGATAAGAATTCATGTCGAATTCCATTCTTATCATAGTATGACTCGAATCAATCATTCTCAAACTCTCCGCCATGATCACTCTTGATTCTATTTATGCAATACCCTTTTTCATTTTGAATCCTTTTTACCAACTTCTGGAATTCTTCAAATGCATTAGATTTTTCCCAAAGAAAGGCAACCCGAGTGAATCTGGAATAATTATCTACTACTACCAGAAAGTACCTCTTTTTTCCATGGCTCTCAACTTTAGTAGGTCCCACTAGATCCATGTGTAAAAGATCAAGTGGTTTGAAAGTTGTTAAGGTGGTTGTCTTTTTGTGTCTAACTTTAATTTATTTGCCTTTAAGGCAATCACCGCACACAATCATCTCCTTCTTTCTGATATTTGGGAGTCCTCTTACCAAATGTTTTGAGCTTAACTTAGCCAAATTCCGATAGTGGACATGCCCAAGTCTTTGATGCCATGGCTTGGTTTCATTGTTTAGGGCCATGTGGCACTTTGTGGATGAGACTCTTTCTCCACTACTTTCAATTACATAACAGTTATCACTTGTGCAAAGACCTTTCATAACAAGTTTTCCTATACAATCTGAGATCTTGCACTCATCTTTAGAGAAAGTTATAGAGTGTTCTTTGTCACAGATTTGGGAAATGCTTAGGAGAATGTGTTTTAGTCCTTCTATGCAAAGAACATATTTAATTCTGGGTAAGCCAGCCCCAACTATAGTCCCTAGTCCAACAATTTTAGCCAAGCTCCCATCGCCAAAAGTGGTTGACCCGCCATCAAATTCTCAATACTCACAAAAATGGGTTCGATCACCTGTCATATGTCTGGAGCATCCACTATCAAGGCACCACTTAGAACTGTTGTCTACTTTAAGTGCAGTGTGAATTACAAGGCAGTTGTTCTTGATCTTTACAACCCACTTGGTGACTGTTTTCTTAGGAGATGTCACTTTATCTTCATTTTAGAATTTTTTAGGTTGTTTAGACATTTGAACCAGATTTCCATGTTTCATTAATTCCCTGGTTTTTTGATTCAGTTGGTCCACCTGTTTTTTTAGCTCCTCCAACCTTTTAGTCATTTTAGGTGGAGTAGGGAAATTTCTTCCTACAGTTGATGTTTGTTTTGAACGGTTTTCGGTCTTTTGGACTAATCTTCTGGCTAGATTAGATTTTGCTATATGGTTTAGCCTGGAAGTGAGGTGAGACTTGCTGGATGCAAGACACTCAAACTTGTAGTGTCTTAGATCTCCACATGAGTGATAGATTAGAGTGTATTTTGTGTTGCTACCAGATGTAACAGTTTTCTTTATCACAGGTAATGCAGAAATGGGGCTTGAATTGCAAGTTTCATAGCCCAAGCCTCTTTTATCTTTGTGGCTTCTTCCCATGCTAAGAAGCTTTTCAAGTTTTTCATTGCTTTAGGAAAATTTGTAACTGAGTCCAACAAATTGTTTTGACTTTTCTATGTCGAATCTCAATTTGTGATTTTCTGTTTTAAGTCTTTCATTTTCTAATTCTAACTGTTCAATTTGTTGGGTCATTTTTTGTACCTCAGATTTCAAAGATGTTGAGGCTCTTTCAAGTTTGTCATTTTCGACATGGTATTGTTGAAGATCATTAATTAATTAGGTATTAATTCTTGATGTATCTTCTAGCTCTTTTTACAGTTGTTTGTTCTTGTTTTCTGCAGTTCCAAGTTTTCTAAGTATATTGATACTATGTATATTTAGTTGATTGTAGGCATCATATATACTTTCCTTTTCTTCTTATTCTTCTTCTACCTCATCATTTTGATGTTCATTTATCTCCTCATTGTCCATGCTTCGTACCTACATTAGGATCTCCCTCCAGGTTGTTAAACCTTTAAAGAGGAACCTTCTCTGATACCAATTGAAATTGCCATTTACAATGCACTTGTAGTGTCAGGCCCGTGTCCTAGTATCCATTTCGTTTCGTAGGATCTCGCGGTCCTCCAGGTCGAATTCTGGTGACCTGCGACCTATAGATTGCATTTGTGAGTGACCTTCAGTTGTATCCCATAAACCCGAGTCAACTCAGCCCGAGACTTGTGCCATTGCGACCGCGCCATTGCTACGGTTCCAATGCCACGTCTCGTGCGCCAATCCAACAACTAGATCATAAGACGTGGGCCGCGCATGATTCCGACCATTGATCGTGTAATTGTGGGACCCACCTATCCCAGATATGATTATTCCCTAGCAAGCAATCATCACCCTAACCTACCTACCTACCCTACCCTAGCCACCCTAGTCCCTAGCCCATAATTACTTTTTTTCTTCCTCATGAGTGCATGCCTTACACTGGCTATGATTGCCTTAGAAAGCATCATCTTTCTCTCCCTCTTATCTCTCTCTTCCTCCCTCTTTCTTCTTCATTTCTCTATAGCAAGAGCCATGAATTCCCAAAAAAATCCAGCAACTTCCTCTCCCTAACCCTCCCAATCCAACCATCAAGACTTCATCTCAACCATTGAACATTGCTCCCTTGAAGCATTGGAAGCCAGTGGTAGTAGAAGTCCAAGATTTGGAGGTGGGTGCCATGTTTAGGATAGATCTTCCATTTTTTCCTTGATTTTCTTGCTTAGGATCATGTAGGACCCACCAATCAATGGTGGAGATCCTGCTTGAATCTTTGCATGTGGCCAATGGCCCATCCTGATGTAGGCATGCACATGGAGGAGCTCATAGTGGCAGAACTCCTCCCATCTCTGTCGTCTCTCTCTCTCTCTCTCTCTCTCTCTCTCTCTCTCTCTCTCTCTCTCTCTCTCTCTCTCTTCCTTTTTTATGGTGTTGATGATATGTATGGCCCACCTAATGGTGTATGTACCTTACCCAAACAGTCCAGCAATGGGACGTCCATTGTCCAGCAAATCAGACCATGTTGCTGCCCATTTCTGGGCCTGTGTGGTCAGTTAGTTGCACAAGCTTGGATGGAGAAGAAAGTATAGCTATTAGCTTGATTTCCTTATTCATTAGTCCATCATATGAACCCCACTTTGATGTATGTACTTCATCTATTCCAGTCCAGCAAATGGACTATGTTGCTGGACATTGAAGGCCTGCATGGCTAGATGGCCTTGTAGAACCATCTGAATGGGGAGATGACTATCTCTATTTGATAAGAGAGGGATGGCCCACACATGCGAACCCACCTGATGCATGCGTTGTTTCCACGCCATCCATCCCTGGCCAGAAGTGGGCCTACCTTAATGATGCCTTCCATCCAGACTATCCATCCTTTGGACGTCCATGAGGTCTGGATGAAGTGAAAATACAAGTATCAGCTTCAACCAAAGCTGGTGGGCCTCACACATGTGGACCCACCTTAATGTATGTGTTTGTATCTAGGCCATCCATCTACTGGACAGCTAGCAGCTATAGCGGCTGCAGAGATGTCAGCAAGTTCTTTGAGCCACCATGATGTATGTGCTTCTCCAGTCGTCCATCTATTTGGACGTGGGGCCCACCCCACACGTGTGGCATGTGTGGGGATGGGACCCACCTTGGTGTATATATTCTATATCCATCGTCCGTCCATCTGCTAAAGACGGTGGACCCCACTTTGATGCATGTGTTTTATACACTCCGTCCATCTGTTGGGACGAGGGGCCCACCCCACATGTGTGGTACGTGTAGGGGTGGGACCCACCTTGATGTATTTATTTTGTATCCACACCTGTTTGGAGCCAACCATGATGTATGTGGCTTACATCCACGCTACCCGCCCGTTTTGGACTGTGTGGGCCCTTGCCTTGCCGATGTACCGTATAGCACGCCATCCATCTATTTTCTAGAGTGGGACCCACCTTAATGTATGTATTGTATATCAGCACCATCCATCTAGACGTTGAGGCCAGCCATAATATATGTGCTTTATTCCAAGCCGTCCATCCATTTTTTTTGGACGTGACCCACCATGATCTGGATGGTGGATCCTATCATGATGCATGTGTTCATCCATTTTTTCCACCATCCAGATATGGACAGTGGGACCCATGCAATGTATGTGTTATATCCAAACCGTCCGGATCATGAGGCCTACCTTGATATATATATATATGGCCCTTGTTTGAGGTCCAATTTGATGTATATGTGGCCCATATGTGAGGCCTAATCTGATGTGCATGAGGCCCATATGTAAAGCCCAATGTGATGTATGTGGCCCATGAGTAAGGCCCATCATGGTGTACATTAGCCCCTTTATGTTGTGTATGAGGCCCTTGTGTGAGGCCATGGGCCCACTATATGTTAGGCTCTATGTGGGCCACCCCTTGGGAGTAATGTTGGTTAAATGTCCACATTAATGGGCAATAATGATTATATGTCCACATTGTGACCTTCCCTTAGGCCTTGTTAGGCCCATTCTCATCATTCTCTAAGTGGGTTAACCCAAATCATTGGGCCCCATTGATGTTTGCATGGTCCATCTATTCGTATTGGGTTAACCCAAGATGTTGGGCCCCCATTGGTTGCTTATAAAGCTATTTCTTTTTAATCTTGAAGTCCATCTAGGACTCATTTGGACCCTCTAGGGCATCTAGCGGGCTATACAATAGTATGAAGAAGGAAACCTTTCCAGATCCTTAGGTTTATAAGTAGGCCATCTAGGCCTAACCTTGGTATAAGGAGAGTTCATCATTACCGCAGACGGATGGATCTGTGCTATCAGATTCGGTATATCCACAGTCGAGAGCCGATCTTTATAATATGGTTTAAATCGGCTGTTCATCTATAAACCCCGCCTTGTATATAAGTCAGTTATCAATACCGATTATAAGTATGTGACAGCATAGCATCATGATAATGCCCATACGCATCATTTTCATGTTTTTTATGAGATGTGGTTGACCATTGCATATGCCATAGGGCAGGTTGTTTATGGGACTCCTTGATAGGTAAAGTCATCCCACATGAGCACACGGTATGCGCAAGATTGACACATGATTGGACTGAGTTACTCATGCATCTTGCATTGTGTGTTGTGATTGTTAAACGCCCTAGTGACATTAGGGCCATAGCCTCCACAGGCATATCGTGGATGGCAGGATTAGACATCGAAAATCTTCTCTCGAAAGATGCTCCAATGCCTAGACCGAGTGGATGCATGAGCACACAAGGGCCAAATATAAGGAGGTCGCATCTCCACTATGTCATGGTCGGTTGGAAAGGGGTGTGGCCTTACCCGCCTGAGGGGAGGGGGCAATTACTAGGCTGAGTATAACTAGCTCATAAATGGGTCCGCTACTAATGCGTCGAATAGATATTGGCTGACCATTGGCCAAGCGGATAGTGAGGTCTCTTCCACTTGCACAGTTGTGCGTCCAGTGTAGGGCGACAATGTGGTGTATGGTGTATTAGACCCTAGTAGTTATCTAAAGAGAACTGTATTGATATATGATGCTCCAAAGATGAGCTGGATTGATATGTGGATTGGTGTGCTTGAGCTGCATCTTGCACAGGACATTAGCTATGTAGGTCTTGCATCGTATAGTCTTGGTGTAGCCGATAGCATTCATGCATTGCATCGATGGCCTTGGTGTGCCCGATAGCATTCATGTCTTGCATCGCATAGCCTTGGTACGGCTGATCACATTCATGGACTTATCAGCATATTTTGCATCACTCTGATATTGCATTCTCAGCACGCTTATATTACGCACACACTTTCACCACCCTCTAAGTTTTCTATAAGCTTATGCACGATAGATGCGTGCAGGTGACACCAGGATGCAGCCGTAGCTGAGCAGGAGCAGGAGCCTACCGCAGAGCTTCTGGAGTTTTGTTATTATCATCATTGTACTTCCTTTATGCACATTATACCTTAAAGTTTTTTATCATAATGGATTTTATGATGGAGTTCTGCTTATTGTTTGTGGATTATGCCATTAGTTATGCTTGTTACGGAATAAATTCATGCTGAAAAATCCTCCTTGTAGGATCCCAGGATCGAAACCTAGTATATGGGTGCCGGGAGCCGAGAATGGGGTACTACGGAGGCTGTCAGCACTGGATTTGGCGATTGAAAATTTTATGAACCTGGTTTCTGAGTTTGGGGTATGACATATAGAAGTATGGAACTGTTCTTATAGTCCTAGCGGGGGGTGAATAGGACTTTTCAACTGATTGTACCAGTTCAAAACTTCTATTGCCTAACTTAGCTGATTTACCTATAAACTTAGTAAGGTAATGTGACTCTAACAGCTTCCAAGCCTAGTTAGAGGGTCCAATCACATAGGCAGCTTAAAGTATACCAAGTAAAGCAACTAGCCTATATCATAGTGTGCTTGTGTGTGAGTTGTGTTTTCTATTAAACTATGACATTCATTCAATCATATATAGGAATTTAAACATTCAAGCATATATAAGCATGATTAAACAAATGTAAAAATAAACATTTAAAACACAAGCATGTATAGTGGTTCGGCTACTTGCCTACTCCACTCCCGACAACCGCACTCACCCCCGAGTGTGCTGGATTTCACTCTTAATGGTTTTAAATCAGGTTCACCAATAACCTTTACAGTCCTACATTAAGGATACCAATTTATGCTCTCCATAAGAGCAAAGGTCCTACACCTAGAACCCACGTTTAGGCCTACCGGCCAAGGTCCCACACAAGGTACCCATGTTTAGGCCCACCGGCCAAGGTCCCACACAAGGCACCCAATCGAGTTTGTTAATGGCAAACTCTTAGCCTCAATCCTACATGAGGATAGAGACTAAGTTGTGACTCTTAACTATGATACTTACTTATCGGATGAGTCCTCTTTTGTAGCTTCTCTTGGGTTGCTTAATCTTTACGCTTTCATGCTTGAATCAGCTCTCCAGTGCTCCCCCGATCGGGCAGCTTAGATTTTCTTATTAGTTTGGCTTCATGATCTAGAACCTTACATTTGATGTACCTATTAAGGTGATCAAGGTTACGGGAGTTGGTTGAATCTCTTATCTAGGATAGTGAGTGGATTTCCTAAGGGATTCAACCTATGGATGCTCTAAAGTATCAAAAACAAAGAATTTTCCCATTGGTTTAGTCTTTATACTCTAGAGAGGGCACAAGTTCATGTCCTTCATCAATAGGAGCTTTTAAATGCTCATGGAAGTGATGAATCACAATGAAGAGATCATGAACTCGTATGGATAGAGTCTAAGGTGGGTAGGATAAGCTTGGGATACACTATTGACTCTAGGATGCCTTAATCCACTTATTTTACAAGTTCCAACAATCTGCTTTTATAGATAAAAGCTTCCAATGGATAGAAAATGGCCATAAAATGACTAGTTTATGGTGCTATTGAAGTGACCTTCGGTACCACCAAACTTTCTTCGGTAGTACCAAATTATCTATCGGTCGTACCGAATTAAATTCCCCAAGTTGCTGATTGAAAACAATCCCTTTCAGTGGCATCGAACATTGTTCGTCAGTGGCAGTCGGTGTCACTGAAATACCCAGTCGGTGACACTGAATTAACGTTGAATGCTTGTTGGACTGTTTTAACCCCTTCGGTAACACCAAAGGTATCTTCGGTGTACCGAAGGTGCTATTCGGTGGCACCTTCACATTACCGACAGTGGACAAATTTTTCTGTTTTTGTCCAATAAATCATTTAACAACTTGGAATAAGCAAAAGCCAAGTTTATAAGATATAAAATATGAATTGATACTAGCTTAGAATAGATGACCTAAGTAGCTATTCCTATTTAGGTTGGGATCATCTATTTGCAAGGTTTAAGATCGTAGAAGCCGTTCCTCGTCTTTAATGTAGCTTTTCCTGGTTCAGCTCCAATTGTGTCGTCGATCTTCTTTTGCCAAGAACTCATCCAACTACAAGATGCAACTAGTCACGTAATTGACAAATAAGTGTATGAAGGAGGGTGAACTTACAGTCGAAGGCTCATCTTCGACTGGTCGAGCAGTCTGTTCGACTGGTCGAAGAAGTAACGGAAAAATTCGTATTCTTGAGTTTAAAGTTGGACTGGTCGAGAAATTCTTAGACTAGTTGAATCACAACTTAGACTAGTCAAACTTAAGCTTAGACTAGTCGAACTTTAGCCTAACATAAGCATAAAAACCCATTTAATTTTATGTTTTGAAAGAACCTTAGCCTAAGGTCTTTCTAGAGTTTGTTATACCTGATATGGCTGAACTTTGAAGTAGCTTTGAACTTCATGGAACTTGTTCTTCTACTTAAATTTTCAATAGAGCTTGAAGTTGAAGATGGGGCTTGATCTTCTACTAGAACTTTAGTAGAACTTGAACTCAGTCATCTTGAACTTAGTAGAACTTAAACTTTCCATCTTGATCCACTACTTGACTTGAACTTCAGTAGAGTCTTAAACTTTCCATCTTGATCCACATTGGAAAGTCTACTTCATAAGTTGTTTTGTCTAAATGAAATTTAACACACAAAGTTGTGCTTTATATAATATAGTACTTACACTGGTACACAGGATCAGTCAAAGGCATGAACATGTCCTCTGAATCAAACTTCTCAACAAATGGCTTAAGACGTTGTCCATTCACTTTGAAAATATTGTCATTCGTCGAATTCTTTATGTCGACGGCCCTATAATGATAGACATTAGTAACAATGAAGGGACCGGTCTAATAAGATCGAAGTTTACCTGGAAAAAGATGTAACCGAGAATTGTACAAATGGACTTTTTGACCGGTTTTGAATGATTTCTGAAGGATGTTCCTATCATGGAATACTTCATCCTGTCCTTGTAAATTCTCAAGTTCTCATAAGCGTCATTCTGAATTTCTTCGAGTTCATTCAATTGAAGTTTGTACAGCAAGCCAGCGTTTTCCAAATTAAAGTTAGGCTTTATGTTCCAGCTCCGCAGGTAGGTGACAAGCTATTCCATAGATGAGTCTAAAGGTAGACATTCCAATGGGGGTCTTAAAAGCTGTACGGTAGGCCCATAAGGCATCAGTTAAGTGAATTGACCAACCCTTACAGTCAAGGTTAACCATTTTTTTCTAGAAATTGTTTAATTTTCTTATTGGAAATCTCTGCATGCCTGCTTGTCTGTGGGTGGTATGGAGTGCTAACTTTATGAGAGATGTCATATTTCTTCATTAAGTTCTTAAATGGCCTTTTACAAAAGTGTGAACCTCCATCACTAATGATGGCCCGAGGCATTCCGAATAGAGAAATGATATTTTCTTTTAAGAATTGAATGATCATTTTATGATCATTCTTCCTACACGAGATCACATCGACCCACTTAGTGGCATAGTCTACTGCTAAAAAATTATAAATATCCCCAAAGGATTGGGGCAATGGTCCGATGAAATTGATGCCAAGCAATTAAATGCTTCAATGATAAGAATGGGGTTCAGAGGCATCATATTTCAACAGAAAAATCCTCCCAATTTTTAACAATGTTCACAAGCTTTGCAAAACTCATGAGTATCTCTGAACATCGTGGGCCAGTAAAAGCCGTACCACGAAATTTTGGTCGTGGTCTTTTTAGTATAAAAGTGACCACCACAGGCCTGAGAATGACAAAAGGAGTTGACATTCTGATGTTCATTGTCTGGCACACATCTCTTTAGAATTTGGTCTCGACAATATTTAAACAAATAAGGATCATCCCAAAAAACTTACGTTCCTCGGCAAAGAATTTTTTCTTATCTTTTGCAATCCAATATGTTAACGTGAAACCTATAACAAGATAATTTGCAATGTTAGCAAACCAAGGTAGTTGGGAGAGTTTAAATAATTGTTCGTCACGGAACATTTCATTTATCAATGTCAGCTTAAGGGAATCAGGGAGGTCAAGTCGAGAACGGTGGTCGGCCACTACGTTTTTTACTCCTTTTTTATCTCGTATTTCAATATTAAATTCTTAGAGTAAGAGGATCCATCATATCAGGTAGGGCTTGGCATCTGTCTTAGAAAGAAGATATTTTAGCATCGCATGGTCCGTGTAGATGATGATCTTGGATCCAATTAGGTAAGACCTAAATTTGTCCAAAGCGAATACCATGGCTAAGAGTTCATTCTCCGTATTATAGTAGTTCACTTGGGCAAAATTTAGAGTTCTACATGTATAGGGAATAATGTAGGGCTTCTTTTCTTTTCTCTAGCCTAAGACCGCCCTAATAGTATAGTCATATGCATTACACATAATCTCAAAAGGGATGCTCCAATTGGGTGGCTGCATGATAGGTGCGCTAGTTAACATCCCCTTGAGCGTAGTCAAAGCTTCTTGGCATTGTTCAGTCCACTCATATGGTACATCCTTTTAAAGTAGATTGCATAAAGGACGCGAGAGATGACTAAAGTCCTTTATGAATTGTCTATAGAATCTGAAGTGTCCTAAGAAGGATCGCACGTCATGTACGTTCTTAGGTGGAGGTAAGTTAAAGATAAGATCAACTTTTTCCTTATCTACCTTAATTCATTTGGACAAAATTATGTGTCCAAGCACAATTCCCTTGGGAACCATAAAATGGCATTTCTCCCAATTCAGAATGAAATTCTTTTCTTCGCATCGCTTTAGCACACATTTAAGAGTTTCCAAACACTTATTGAAGGATGGACCAAAGACAGAGAAGTCGTCCATGAAGACCTCTAAATATTACCCCACCATGTCAGAAAAAATACTCAACACGCACGCTGAAAAGTGTCGAGGGCATTACACAGTTCGAATGGCATCCTTCAATAAGCAAAGGTACCAAATGGACATGTGAACATTGTCTTTTCTTGACCTTCAAGGGTTATCTCAATCTGGTTGTAGCCCGAATAGCCGTCAAGGAAGCAATAGTAAGAGTGACCAGGTAGCCTTTCCAAAATTTGAACGATAAAGGGTAAAGGAAAGTGGTCCTTCCTTATAACGGTATTTAATTTTCTCCAGTCAATGACATTCTTCAACCAGTAGTAACTCTAGTTGGTAAGAGTTCACTGACGGCTTTAGCTACGATAGTGATTCTGGACTTCTTAGCAACCACCTGAGTTGGAGTCACCCATTGACTATCAGATATAGGGTATATTATACCCACATCTAACAACTTAAGTATCTTAGCCTTAACCACTTCTTTCGTATTTGGATTGAGTCGACAATGTGGTTGTTGGGAGGTTTTTGTATTATTTTCAAGATGAATGCAATGAGTACAAACCAAAGGATCAATTCCCTTGAGGTCCGCAATTAACCATTCAAGGTCTCCTTTATGCTCAATGAGAATAGAAATAAGCATACTCTCTTATTCTTTCTCTAGGTAGGAAGAAATCACCACCGGGTATGTCTCATCTTAACCAAAGTAAACATATTTAAGATCAGCGGGCAAAGGATTTAGGTCAAGCTTTAGTGCTTTGAGGCTAGATGGTAGAGGCACTACATTGGTTTGAGACAATTTCTCAAATTGTAGCCTCTACCGGTTAACTTTAAGTATCGGCGTAACATCAAGCAAGGTATCCATCTCCCTAATCATATCATTATCTAAATCAGGGGAGTGGGCTAAGCATGTCTCTAGAGTAACAAAGTATAGAGTCAAAAGTGCTCAATTTTTCACGAAAGAATCGATCATGTTAATGTTGTAGGTATCGTCATCATCCTCTGACTATTTGTTCATATTAAAAAAGATGTTAAGCTCCAATGTCATATTTACGAAAGATAAATTCATAATTCCATTCCTACAATTATTGATAGCATTTGATGTAGCAAGGAATGGGCGACCAAGAATGACGGGTATTTGAGTACTCATATCTATGATGGGTTAAGTTTCTAAGACAATAAAATCTACTAGATAGTAGAATTTATCAACTTTGACCAACACATCCTCGATCATCCCTCTCGGTATACGAACCGAGCGATCGGCAAGTTGTAATGTGGTCCGAGTGGGTTTCAATTCTCATAGACCCAATTGTTCGTAAACTGAGTAAGGGATCAAGTTAACACTCGCCCCTAAGTCAAGAAGTGAGTACTCAATCCGGTGGTTCTTAATTACACAAGTGATGATTGGGCTACCAGGATCATTGTATTTTCGTGGCACATCTTGCTTGAGGATGACACTCACTTTTTCTGTCAAAAATATTTTCTTTTATATGTTTTGCCATCTTTTTGTAGTACATAGATCTTTTAGAAATTAGGCATATGAAGGTATTTGTTTAATGACATCCAATAGAGGAATATTGACCTTCACTTGCTTAAGCACCTCTAGAATATCCTGAGAGTTAAAAGGAGGTTTTGGTGCAGTCAACCATAGAAGGAATGGCACAATCAGCTTACTTTGAGGTTCCAGTTCTAACCCATGTGGAGCATTGTTAGGTCTATCATTCTCAATTTCTTTTAGGTCCTAAGGTTTTTTAACCCTTGCCGGAATGGTTTTATCAATAATCTTCTCACTCCTACGAGTGGTGATAGACTTAGCTTGTTCCATCTGATTTGAAGAGCTTAGGTCACTTATTTCATATTGCAGTTTTGGATTGGGGAGAGGTGGGGCTGAAAGCATCCCTTTCTCCCCATTCGCTAAGTGTGACTCAATCTTTTGAATTGATGATGCAAACATTCTCATTGTTGTTTTGAGATCTTAGAATGCTTGTACCATATTTTGGTTGAATAAATCTTGGTTTTGCATGAACTTTTGAACTGTATCCTCTTGAGGCTACTTTTGATTTAAGAATTACGTAAGGGCCTCTTGTGGGTTAGCTGTTTATCCATTCCTCCAACTGAAATTTGGGTGGTTCCTCCAGCTAGAGTTGTATGTATTTGAGGTGGGTCTCTAAAAGGTCTTTAATAATTATTTATGGCATTTAATTACTCATTCAATATCTCTTGAAAAGTAGGAATTATTGGGCAATTCTCAGTTGTATGTATGTTACAAGCACAAATACCACAAATAACTTCTGCAACTTTTTCAAGTTCTACCTTCTTAAGTTCCATGGCCTCAACTTTTCTTGTGAGTTTGGCCATTCTTGCATTTATATCATCTTTCTCTTTTAAAACGTATATTCCTCCCTTTCCTTTGATTGAGTCGGCTTAAAAGTGGTAGTTCTTGAGGAGGTATCCCATGATTGCGCATTTTTAGCAAGTTTATCAAAATAATCCCACGCATAATCAGCTTCCTTGTTCATGAATTCCTCATTACACATCATCTCTACAAATTAACACATGGGTGAGATTAATCCCTCATAGAAAAAGCTTTTTATATGTCATGTTTCATAGCTAGGTTGTGGACATTAATTTATGAGATCCTTAAATTTCTCCCAATATTGGAAGAAGGTCTCATCCTCTTTTTGTGCAAAATTCATAATTGTTTTCCTTAAGGTATTTGTTTTATTATAGGGAAAGAACTTTTTAAGGAACTCCCTTGTCATCTCAGCCCATGTGTCAATGGACCTTAGTCTTAAGGAATGTAACTATGGCTTAGCCTTTTCTTTCAAAGAAAAAGGAAATAATTTTAATCTAACTGTGTCCTCAAACACATTTGGGAAGTGTAATGTAGATATTATCTCATCGAGCTCTTTCATATGCAAGTATGGACTTTCAGATTCTAGTCCATGAAACTTAGGGAGGAGTTGAATTACTCCTAGTTTAATATCCACAGTTACTGTATTCAATGAAAATATCATGCAGGAAGGTGTACTCATCCCCACTGGTTATAAATAATCTTGTAGAGTACGAGGCTGGGGTGCATTATGCACCTCATTTTCATCTTGAACTTCCTCAACTGGTGGTTGAGGTTGAGGTTGATTTGTAACTATCACTTCAATTAACTGAGAGGATCTCAAGTGGTGTCTAATCCTATGATAGATAGGTAACCCTTCGACTAATCCTCCTTCACTCAAAAGACGGAGGGTGTTGTCACAAACCCACTTGGGCATGAAACACTCTCAGCCCTCAAGTAACTAAAATAATTAAACCTAAAAAGAAAACTAGAAAAACTAAAACAAATAGGATATCTAAAAAAAAATAAGAGAGAGGATTGGAACAAAATTACCAAATAAGAGTTACTATGTTAGGATCCTACAAAACAGAAAACAATGTTAGTTTCTAAAAATAATTTTAGAAAAAATCCAACCTAAAAACATAGAGGAAAAATAAATCATAATCGTAACCTAATTCTAATACCAATTAATTCTACAAAAAACGTAGTCATAGTCCCCGGCAACGGCGCTAAAAACTTGTTCACAACCTGTAACTCCTCGAATTTTAGGGGCCGATTAGGAACTCGACTCGCGAATTCCCAAGTGCCACGTGTGCCCTAATGGGCTCCAGATTCCAATGCATTTGTGTTTATTCATAAGTAATGAGGAGTTTCGCAAACCATAAGCATGAGAATATCATAAAATGTAAATATGAGCTATTGAACAAATAGGATACCCAAAATACAGTGCTAAGAAAATCCAAACCAAGAACTAGTCCCACCCAGATAAATATCCCAAAATGACTAGGGCCCTGGCCCATGTCCCGTGACCATCCAAACATAAACTAGAAGAAACAGCTGAAAGTCTGATAGTATGCCTGCTCCTCTTCATCGTCCACACCGGCATCTTCCAACGCGTCCCGCTACAGTGTTCCTGCATCTATGCCAGATTCTGGTTGGTGTTTTAGAACACCGCCCCAGAGTAGGAGTGAGTAGCTAACTCAGTAGTACCATTAGCAATAGATCGCATAAATAATCATGCATAGAATAGATTTAGTAAACAACATACATCATGTTTCGACTAGAAATGAAATGCATTTGATTTGGGAGAATTTCTTATTTAACATTGATAAAGATAGAGCAAAGAGAATGTTCATCAATTTCATTTATTCTAAGTTCATTAACGTCCTCTTAATCCTCTGATTCTAAGATAGAATTTCTTAACAAGGAAAAGAATACATAAGTCAAATATAATTAAAATGTAAATTTTGATAGCATTTCGGCGCATTTTCATCAAATCTCTAGGGGAGATGAGTTGTACAGGTTTCCCATATTGGGATCCCTTAGAAATATTCGAAATAGCTTGGTCATCTGTCAAAAATTTCAACATAATGGCTGCCCTCAAAGATAAGCCACGCAACTCATACAAGAGTTGCACAGCTGGTGAGTTGCGCGGACCTGCACAACTTGCTATGAGTTACACAACTTTCCTTCTTCCCTTCTCTTTGCCCTCAATACCTGTCAGAGGGACTGATCTCCTGAACATCCAATCCCTCAAATGAGGGGGTGAAGGGGTATTTATAGGCATTTGCATGTGTGAGCCCTCGATTCTTATGCCATGGACCCCACCTCGCATCATCAAGTTCTCTTTCTTTAATGGAACCTGCACGCCCCAGTGCAACTCGAGCGAGTTGCGCAGACACGCGCAACTCAGGACTCGTGCAACTCAAGTCCCGCGCAACTTAGGTCCCACACAACTTGCTCCCTCTCTTTTCATGCTTTTCTCTCCCCTTAATCATTTTTGGTGCTCCAACAGATGTCCCCTTGATCAAAAATTTGATTTTTCTGAATTAATTTGAAGGATCAAACTTTGCCATGGAGAATCTGAGTTGCGCGGCTTCGTGCAACTATCTTGCCCACACAAGTCTCCAGCCCATGCAACTCTCTGACAGCACCTTGAGCATATAAATATCAACCCCTTCCAATCATTTCCATCTCCTAATTTTCTATCTCCCGATGATTCCCTTTTTCCATGCTACACTTCTGCACAACTTGCCTGTGCAAGTTTTCTGCGCAACTCATCTGCACTTAGTGCGGTAAATTCTTGCCCCAAAACTCTGCCAAAATTTCCAACTTTTTCTAGACTTAAACCATTTTTCTCGAACTTCCCAACTATGGCATGTACAAAGAGAACTTTTTGTGTAATAGAACCACCCACAAATCATCCCTCTCATGCTATCCTTCTTAATTCTCCTCCAACTTTTGATCCTTCACCAACTCTTACAACTCAAGTGGCCCCTTCTTCCCCAGTTCACGCAACCGCTCCTTCTTCTCCAGCTCACGAAAGTCCACCACATAAGCGAATTAGGGTGACCAAGAAACAATCCACATATATAAAGGAGCTGATATTACCCGTCCTCAACTTTTCTGATAGAGTCAAGTCGCTATCTTGGTCAATATGTCAGGCAATCATCTCTAGAGCCATAGCATCACCTCCAAAGCAAGGTTGAGAAGTCGATGGGAGACTTGGCTGGAATCCACAGCCAATCTGTGCACAGACATTGTTCGATTGCCAATAAGAGAAGATACACCACCGCCCACTCTTTCTCAGAGGAAGCGAAAGAAGTCGAAACAGCAGATACTTCAAGAAAAGATCCAGGAACATAAAAAGAAGAAAATCCCGAACTCTTGGGACATAATAAAGGTTTAAGATGGGTTCAGAAAATTCAACAACCCCCTAAGGAATAAATTGGTGATGATTCCTTTGATCATTTGACGACATTAGTCCATTCTTAAAAGCAAGCCAACGGATCAAACCTTGCAAAGCCGCATGATGTATACTCCGAACTGGTCGATTCAAGAGCCCCGAATGTTAGAGGCCATTCTTTTAGAGAGAGGCTCAAAACAACAAATTGTTGAAGTACATCCTTTGTGATTCCTGGTTCCATGTCACAACCCTCATGCACGCTTTTTTGTAGTCTTTTATGAGATGATACGCCAACGTTTCAGAGAGAGAAAATCGTTATGGGAATTTGGAGAATTTCGCATGCGAGGCTTCTTGATGTCTCGTAAATATTACACTAACTAGGCTAAGGCTATTCTTACCAAACATTCTGCAACATTGATGCATGTTGGCCTCTACGGCGCTATTGAAGCAACTTCTGAGTACTTATACAAGGATCACATGATTTATAAGGGTTTCCTGAGTTATTGGTGTCCCACCACAAACTCCTTTCATCTTCCTTTAGGTGAAGTCAGTATTACTTTGTGGGATCTTCACAAGATGGTAGGTTTACCTGTGACAGGTCATTTTTATGATGAATATGTTCCCACCAACGAAGAATTCTCGCATTTCTCTTCTTTTAAAAGACAAGCGCTAGTATCGAATGCTACTGTTGAACTTTTCAGGGAGATGTCCAAATTTCCCGACACCAGCAAAATCTCTCCTTTCCTTTGGCTGGCTCATTTTTTCCAAGAGCTACAGTATGTTCTCCTCCTTTTCATTGTGATCTTCTCACATTCATCAATCATCATTTTTGTTCATGATTTCCTTTCCTTGGCATGTTTAAGAACAGTAATTCAGACGAACTAGAAAATGCGTGTCGCAGAATACAAAACCCATCAGAATTTTCATCTAAGGGTGAATTGGTGGCTTTTTTAGCATACTGGCTGAGTACAGTAATGCTTCCAAGTTTTAAATGTACAGATGCCATTAGACCGTTCATATTTGTTGTTGCAGGCGGATTGGTAGAAGGATGAAGATATTCATTGGCGCCCCTTGTGCTTTGCTCATTGTACCGAGCCTTCGGGGACGTTGTTACGCATTGCCAAAATCCGTATGTCGAGGCCAGCTCAGCATTCACCCCATGGCACTAATTTTCTGGGTGGCTAGGTATATATTTCCCATAGACATATGATGACCCAGAAAAAACTTACGTTCATCCATCCCGACTCTCTTTAGGCCATTATCAGAGGGTTATGCCAAAATGAATGTATGAATGGGTTATCGATGTCGTTGAGTCAATGAATGCCATTGATTTTTATCAATTCTGATTCGCCTAATATATTATGGATCAGGAAGTCATTGACGATGATGAGCTCCCTCCACCGAGCGAGCATTATTCATATCAATACAATCTAACAACTTGCCTTTACGAGAAGGCAGTGAGTTTTGGAGAGAACCATATTACCCCAGCCGATTCGCACAATAATTTGGGTATGATCAGACCATCCCTGACCATTCAGAAGAAGTGACTCACAACATGCGCTGTTATGGTACAGGGCCATTCAACTGGGGTTTAGTCTAGAGACAACTTCTTGCAGCCCGCATCAATTCAAAGTTCATTATACCAGGCTTTGGTTGTTTCATTCTCATGACTTATCCGTGGACGCGTTGGTGGGCACATCAATCATTCCTCATTTGTCGATTCTTACCAGTAATTTTGCCAATATGGATCCGCGCCCCTTAACTCAGGAAACGTGACAGAAGAGACGTGATAGGCTATACTATTGAACATGATCACACCCCTGCTCCTAGTGATAGTTGTGTAAAATTTTCGTAGGAGAACACATTCATGGGGTTAAACCGGCTAAAACTCTTGAAGGCTAGATTGCTCACGGGTTTCCACTAAAGCATTTCAAATCTTAGAAAAAGCCTATGGTTAAGGAAAATGCCCCACAAATGTTGACGAAGAAAGCGCTCCTACGGATGTCAACAGAGCCACTCCTATTCTAGCTCTTACGATTCCTATTCACGCCTCCGAAGCTGTTGGGCCTTCAGAGCCCCAAGAAGTACCTTTTTCTATCCCATCACCACCTCCTCATAGAGAATCCTCATCGCCTGTGACCCGGTCACAAACGCGAGCAAGATCTTCTATCTCTCCCATGGCTACTGCTACAGAAAACCTAGCCTCTACCGAAATGAGGAAATTTATACGAAAGGGAAAACAAACAGTTACCAAAGAATCTCCCCTGATATTGTCATCATCTCCATCGTCTTTTGAGGAAGAAGATGAAGAGTTCATCTCTTATAGCTCTACTTCTACCAGTCGGACATCCTCTTCCAGTGATTCAGGAGAAGAAAGTGAATCATATGCCAACGCAGAAGAAGTTGAGGTCATATAAGAAATGGAAGAAGGGGAGGTAGATATTGGTGAGTACGACAGAGTCAAAGTGACTACTGAGGTTAACGAGGAACTTCCCCAAGTAAACATTCCTCAGATCATTATTGGAGATGTCGATGAGGGAGAAGAACCCCTAGACTACGGAGATTATGAGGATATAGCTGGAGCCGACTTAACTATATCTTTCAGCAGCAATTATTCCCCCCTCTCGCGTGTAGTGCCTTCCAATCCTCCAACTAATATTGTGGCATCTTCGGAGATTCTTTTAGTTCCCATGGATACGGTTCAAGTTACTCTTCCCACTTCTGGCTCCGATAAGCATTCTGCTAAAAAGAAGAGAGAACCTCCCAAACTTCCCATCAAGACTAGCAGAGAAGTTCATGGCATAACTTTCCAAACAAAGCCTACTACTATTACGACCCCAACTACTGTGGCGTCTAGTACTGAACTTAGAGCTCCATCTTTTACTAACATAGCTTCAAACTTACCCGAACCTCCCTTGGAGGAAAGGCCATCCATAGAAGCGGTGACTCTAGCTCCATCTACTTCGGCAGTCGCTGGTATACTTCACTTTATTTCCCTGCTTCATATTAACTTTCTTGTAATACACATATATATCCTTTAACTTATGCATTTTACTTGTATTTCACAGTTTATGCTTTCTCGAGTGGCTCTACAAGCTCAAATTCTGATGCCACTGTATCAAATACCATATCTTTGGAAAAGATTTCTCCCCCAGTATTATCTTTATTGAGAAGCTCCATATCAGCAACCGTTTACATCCTTAAGGATCCATCTCAATGGTTTGACTTAGATATAGTGCTATCTTCCCTAGAAAATGCCGCACGAATTGTTAGGTTCAATATTTCTCCTTTGCGAAACCTTCTGCAACTCGATGGATGTCCACAATATGACCATCGCACCTGAAATTCTTGCTCAGCAACAGGAATTATTATAGCTAAAAGAAAAGGTTTCAAAAATAGTAGCAGTAGTTTCTATTTATGATAAGGAGTTTCATTCTTTGAAGGAGCAGGTAAAGGCTGTTAAGCATTCCTTGGTGACGGTAACAGTGAAAATTGCAAACCTCAAGCAGCAAATTCTGGATTTAGAGACTCAACAATTCGAAATAAATTCAAAGGCAAGTTAGCTTGAGGTTGATATTGAAATTAACAGGTGGATAACCGATTTGGAGCAGTTGGAAATTTCAAGAGGGGAAGAGGCGATAAATTCTTTGGAGCAGGAGCTGACCGACGCTCCAAACTAGGCTAGGCTTATCATTGAGGCTGAAGTCGAAAGTGCAACCGCTGAAGTTCAACTGAGAGACGACCTGCATCGTTAGTAGCACACACAGTGTATCACAATTCATTTTTGCATTTACTATCTCTTTTTCTCCGACATTATAGGCAAAATTTGATGAGTCATGCATGCTTATTGTAAAGTAATATCATGTTTGAACATAATGGCTAAACATCATGCTTAATCAGTCAATTTTCTTATGTTGCATTTTATTATTAATCATACAGTGTTGTCTATATGTTGTTATTTCGTGTGGGCAGCGCTAAGTTTTGGTTCCAGTTAGTAGCACACACAGTTTAAGCTCATAAGTAGTTAAAGCTACCATAGTTTAGACTCATAAGTAGTTGGAGTTGGTCTTATGCGAATAGCCACTATAACTCTCTAGAGTTTACAGGGCTTATCACAGCCAGGGAGTTCACAAACCGCAATCTATTAGAGGGGCCCAATGAAGCTACCATGGTTGTGAACTCAATAGGATTACGCACAAGGTTGGCCACAGTAACTCTCTAGAGTTCGCAAAGTGCACAAGGCTACCATGGGGTACCAGGTCCAAGGCCGCCAGTCCATTAGTGGAGGGTCTCCTACTTCAAAGACTTGCTCCCATGAGTTACTACTGAAATCAAACTAGGGATCTGGGGAGTCATCCTACTTTGAAAACTCACTTTCCTTCGCCTGCAAGGTCAAACCCATTCACTAGGGGCGCTCTCTGGCCATCCTCATGACGCTATTTGAAACTGTACAAACAGCATGGGTCTTACATGACTGCCTCGTCAATTGCCCGCATGAGTACATATAAAGCTCTCTATGGGCTTTTTAGGGCCACAGACTCCACTGCTGCCTGAATGATGAGGCTTGGCCATATGAGGCTTGGCTATGCTGCCTTAAATGATAAGCCAATATTCATTTTATATTTAAACTAATATATATCAGCCTAGCAATGATAACAATTTTGATAAGATAGGCGTGCACGAGCGATTAATGATGATAGTGATAATCACCGGCGTAATCATTGGTGTAATCATTTATGTAATCATCGGCGTAATCATTGGTGTAATCATTTCATTCATTATTTTTTCACTATCTATTCTGCCCCCTTTTGGCTTTGAAAGGTATGTCATCAATACCTTTTGTAACCAAAATCATAGTCACTCTACAGACTAGCTTGTTATTGACAAATCAGATAGATGTTTTTGTGAAAAATACTCTACACCTTCCTCCTTGCTCCTTTTTATCAAAGTATTCAGGCTGCAATACTCTGACTTTCTATTATTAGGCATTCCGAATATAGATGCCTCAAGCTCCTCTTCTGATTAATAAACTGCCTTAATGATTTGTTGTTTGGCCATTGACAGAAAACGGATTTTCTGAATCAGTCTCCCTAACCGGCATCACTGATGATCTTCTTACAGTTATTAGATTTGTTGTCGCCTTTTGTCACCTTTCGTTGTCCTTTCTCAGGATGATTTCTCCTCGCCTTATCATTATTTGCAGTATATTTTTCAGCATGAATCAGTCTTCTGTTTGATGTCTTAAGCAATGATGATGGTGACAATAATTCCTTTCTTTTGTCATCATAGCTTCTTCCGGGTATCTTGGTGAGGGCAATCTGATAGTTTCAACGGCCAATAATTGTTCCATCATTGGCAATATATACTCTGTTTTCAAACGCATACTCCTCATGCGAATCGTACGGCCATGGTCGTTTATCGTTCTTATAATCTCTTCGCCGGTCCGACCCTTCTCTTCCTTTTGTTTCTTTCTTATCTCGGAACGTACTTTTCCTTTTCTCTTGATCGATAGCATTCACCACCGCCCAATTTGGCCCTCTCCTTTCAGTTCTAGCTTAGAACGTGGGCATCTTTTTAGTCATTAGCTTCAACGCATGTGCTTTGATGGCCAAATCTCGAAAAGTCTTTATATTAGCACTGGTAAGTCTAAATGTGATCCCCGTATCCATGGAACTTAAGAACATTTTTACATGTTCCCTCTCTTCAGGCAACTGACGACATGCTGCTCCTAAAGTTTTCCATCTGCCGAGGAATTTATCCACTGATTCATTTTCCCTTTATCTTACGAATGTTAATTCTGCTATGCTAACATCGCGATCTGATGAGAAGAAATTTGACATAAACGCATCATGCATTTGTTCCCATATTTGTATTGACTCTGGGGCTATACTTGAATACCAGCAAAATTCTTTGCCCGTCAAGGAAGACCCGAATAGACATAGACAGTATTGGGGAGCAACGGAGAAATTTCTCATAGATGTGATGAAATGCATCAGATGTTCATCAGGTGATCCATCTCCGTTAAATTTCTAAAACTCGGGGTGTTTAAAATTAATAGGAAAGGATGTCCTCTACTTCTTTCAGAGATGGCATTCGATACCGGAACCTTCCCGTACTATCATGCTCTCTCATAGCTTCCGCAACCACTTGTCGCACTTCTTCCTGTGTTATAATTCTCGTCGTAGGGATGGACCCATGAGACCCCACTCGAGGCAGCTGGGAGCCTTCAGGTTGTTGTGCCCGTTCGTTTGTAGTAGCCATCATCGGAGGTGATATTATATGGACTACATTATGTGCAAGAGTAGCCAGAGCTTCCCGAAGATTCTTACATTCACCCATCAATGCCTTTTACGCAAGAGCCATTTCAATTAACCTGTCCTCGGCGGTGGGCAGAGGATCTTCACATGTCCCAGCCATACATACTGTGGCTTCTCTATTTCCTAGTGAAACTATTATAGGGATAGAGCGAGAATAGGATGGTATGAAAGGACTTATCAATGAAGGCGTTCTACTTGACCCTGTCGTGCTTTCGTATACTCCAACTGATTGCGGTAAAAGACTTTGCGGTGATGTACAGATTGGTGAATCCTCCATACATGATTTGCCCTTTTGTCTTCTAGTCCATTGAATTCTTGCTACGAGTAAAGCCAGAAGTTCTTGGAGGGACGATGAAAATGAAGCTTTTTCTAGATATATTGCTGGAGGAGCAAGTTCAGGGTTTTTCTTTGCTGCATTTCGTGTAACGAGTCCTCCGGTTCTTGGCATAGATGGACTCATCCTGACTGCAACCCTCGATCTTCGACGCGTCACTACTACCCATTCATTGTCATTTTCCTGTGCTACTAGGGAGACTATTATGACACCAACAGTTTTATTTTATATAGGTTGCTTCTGCTGAGTGTGATGTTAATCAGATGCATACTCAACTATAAATCCCGTTAGCGTGAAGTAGAAGGTTATATTACTTGCTGAGAGCGCCATATCTCCTAGTATTCTAGAGTTAGAATGTATATATATTCCTATCAAACATCATGCGCAATGTTAGCTGGTGCTTATCTATAAATGGATTCTATTTTGAAGATGAAAGAGAGGATGTTTCCACTGAAACTCACCATTTTGGCATCATATAAGATGCCAAACAATGATAAAATCCCCTAAGTCATCCTTAAACCAGCATTAAATAAGAGAAGTCCTTAGCAGAGTCACCATTTTGTTTCGACCAGAAATGAAATACATTTGATTTGAGAGAATTTCTTATTTAACATTGATAAAGATAGAGCAAAGAGAATGTTCATCAATTTCATTTATTCTGAGTTTAATAACATCCTATTAATCTTCTGATTTCAATATAGAATCTCTTAACAAGGAAAAGAATACACAAGTCAAATATAATCAAATTGTAAATTTTGACAGCATTTCAGTGCATTTTCATCAAATCTCTAAGGGGGACGAGTTGTGCGGGTTTCCCTTGTTGGGATCCCTTAGAAATATCCGAAATAGCTTAGTCATCTGTTAAAAATTTCAACATAACAGCTGCCCTCAAAGATAACCCGCACAACTCATACAAGAGTTGCACAGCTGGCGAGTTGCACGGACCTGCGCAACTTACTATGAGTTGCGAGGCCTTCCTTCTTCCCTTCTCTCTGCCCTCAATACCTGTCAGAGGGACTGATCTCTTGAACATCCAATCCCTCAAATGAGGGGGTGAAGGGGTATTTATAGGCATTCACATGTGTGAGCCCTCAATTCTTGTGTCATGGATCCCACCTCGAATCACCAAGTTCTCTTTCTCTCATGGAACCTGCGCGCCCCAGCGCAACTCGGGCGAGTTGCACAGACACGCACAACTCAGGACTCGCGCAACTCAGGGCCCGCGCAACTTAAGTCCTGCACAACTTGCTCCCTCTCTTTTCGTGCTTTTCTCTCCCCTTAATCCTTTTTGGTGCCCCAACACATCATAAATTCTTAAATACTCTTGTTAATGAAATGCATGGTTTGTGAAATGATGCATGCCTCTCACCACCAACTCCCTCGAGCGACAATATCTAACGATCACAATGACTAACACTCCCTCAGTGCAACCTTGACTGCCAAATCGCCCTAATAAATAATGTAATGTCATGTAACATGTTAGCCGAGTTGACTAATTAGGTTCATTCATCCAGCAGGTTGGGGAAACCAGAATACCCTTGTCAGAAACAATACCCTAACCCGATCACGCAACTCAATGGTCGTGGTCATGTGACTCTGGCAATCCTTAGCCCTCGTGGGTTCATCAATCCCATAGCCTTTAAGCTCATATGAAAACAATTGGGACTTCCAAGTCCTGCTCACGGTCACTACGGGGAGGTCGTCACTCCAGCATAGGCTGACAGCATGAGCACAGTGTCCCATAGCACTGTCCCTAGCTCACGAGTCTTAGTGCTCATTGGTCACTATGGGGAGGCTCGTCACCTCAGCATAGGCCGATAGCTCAGGCATAGTGTCACATACGACCATCCCTGACTCATGAATCTTGTGAGCTACAAATTATAGTTGATAGTGGGCACAAGGGTCTCAAAGTATCACGGGTTCCTACAGATGTGTACAACCATGGTTAACATGCAAGGATGACCGATTTATGAGCCAATATGCCCCCACAAACTGAACCATAAACTAAACGGCCTGGGAACGGCGTCTCATGTATCCAACTATGGCCGACAGCTTACGATTTAACTGGTCAGGCCAAACTTACCCGTGGGATGATCGAATGAAAGGTTTCCCAATAATTCCGTTTAATCGGCCAATCCATGAGAGGACAAGTTCACAAACGGATAGCATAATTTCAGCAACTTCAGGAATAATTCCACAAATGACAAACAAAATCCAACATTCTAAGTATATGGATAACAATACACCAATCTCCGCCAAACCACGAGGATTATGCTCAACATATTCCAAAAATTTCTACAAGATGGACAACCATGCACCCATTCACAAAAATTCAATTTCACATGTGTTGACACGAATCATATAATTCAATGATATAATAAGAATCAAGTGTAATTAGACCAGAAATTCGACAATTTGACAACAATAAATTCCTTCTATGCCAACGTGTTTCACATGCAACAAAGTTCAACCAACAATTCAGCAATATTTGGGGAAATTGAGTGCATACACTCTAATTTAACATGCAGGTTAGCATTTGATACATTTAAGGGTGTTCGGGGCCTAAACCCCTTTCCACATTTAGGGGAAATTCTAAATTTACAATCCCAAATCAAGCAATTTAAAAATCCAGTAACATGCAGGGATAATATATCATGCACATTTACTAAAATCTACGCTAGGCACGATAATCGGCCATCTAAAGGTAATGGTCCACACCTATTATTGACCGGAAGCTTATGAATTGTCCTAACGTCGCCAGGTCTGCAAACTCGACATGCCGAGCTCCTACATTGCATGAAAATTGTGGTAAGGTGCATACATGTGGCTGGTTGCTAAGGAAAGGTAGATTAGAGTCTGAATCTCACCTTAGATCGGACGTAGCTTGGTTCTACGACAATTGGGTCGAAATTCCCGGCAATTTAGGGGTGTGGGTGCGGGAAATTTTGATCCCCAAGCACCACATGCACCACACACTCACTCTCCTTCTCTCTCTTTCTCTCTCTCTCTCTATCTCTCTCTATCTGCTCCCAGATTTTAGCTGCTGGAAATGGTGGAAATGAGGAGGGTTTGGGCATTAAATATCCAAAAATTAAGTCATTTGGCCCCATGTTTCACTAAATGCCTCCAATGGCCTTGTGGGGTCTATATCTGGCTATTAGGGTCGTCCTGATGGCCCCCTAGCCCATTTAATTTATGGGATAGGTGCCCCAGGGCCCGATGAAGGGCTGGACAAAGTTTGACGACAAAGGGACGCAGAGTTTTGTCATAATGGTCCGATTTGCGATCAACGGTCACCGTTTCTTAATCGGAGGTCAAATTTGGCGGACGAGTACAGGAAAATATCTTCAACCTATGGTGCAAATTTGGGTAAAATCTGACAGCTGAAATGTCCTGATTTATTGTCCTAAGTGGTGGGGCCATTTGTTTTAAATTTCATATTTTTAGCTAATACATGGGAGAGTTGCATTTTACAAGTGCCGATTAGATAGCACAAATTGTCTGTTTTTAGGTGTCGTTTGAGTCCATTTCCCCTGATGGACCACAAGCCTAGTGGGATGGAATTACTCTATAATTTCCAAACTAGCGGCCCACTAACAAGTGGTCTAAAGCTTGTTCAGGTAATCGAGGCACTTATGGAATAAATTAGGTAGGGAGATTTCTCGGGCGCAGTGGTTGAGGTATAGATTAACTAAGCTCATAGTATGGCCTATTCGAATTAGCAAAAAAGGTGATTCGATCATGATCACTCTAAACTGTCGATTTTAGTAAGTGGGTTGATTTGGTTTATTAATTAAAGTTTGATTCATAGCTGGCTCAGGTTTGAGTAGATCTCGAATTTAGTTACAGTTGTTAGGTTAGTCGATGGCAGGTCGATTAGATTTGGGACCTGTGTGAACAAATCATGAGGCTAAACTCGATGTTTAAGTGATCGGTTGGATTCATTGGTTTTATACGGTGAATCAATCTTATTAGTATGGTTCTTTATCGGTACCAGCCGCGTATAAGCCCATCTCGAGTGTCAAGGGTCAGTAAGTGATGACGTGACTAGTTATATAAAAGAAAATTTTAAGGATTTTTGGTGATTCAAAATAGCAAAAATTCGGGGTGTTACACAACCCCAAGTGTAATGTCACGATGTAGTAATAACTCGGTAAGACGGAGGTCGAATCCACAGGGACTAAACTTGTATGTATTCTGAAAATAACTAGAACTAGAATTATAAAAAGATCTAAATTGAAATCTGAATAATTGATAGTAATGGTGAATAATGTTAACTAAAACTTATGAATTTAAAGGTGGGAACTAGGTGCAAAGGATCCACTTATAGCTATCAAGATGCTACCTTACTTGATTCAAGGAACACAATTGGAATTGGAGTCTTATCCTATCCAATTGGAAGATAAAGCAATTTAAATCAAATCTGAACTTTTCATTGACCTAAATCTGAATGGAGGAGAATTGTGATGAATGGAAGGGATTCCATCACCGTACCATGCCCAGGAGTGATGAACAACAGGATTTATCAATCTCACAATCTCAAAACAAGAAAAGAAGATATCCAAAGCTATTACAACATCTATTGTAATTTGAGTCACAATAAATCATAGAAAACTGAAAATATTTTTTTAATATCAAACTAAAAATCAATGAGGTTCAATAAGAACAAGAATCAAAGTAAGATAATCATCAAAACACGCTACAATCTTCACCTCTTGTCCCTAGCTAAAAGGTTTAGCCAACCATAGACATGATTGAAACCAAATCTCTTAAACAAAGCATGAAAAATAAACTAGGAAAGAAGAAAAACTCTTTGGCGACTGCTCCACCCTTGTTTATGCTCTACGATACCTTTTCAAACCCTATAAGATGTTTTGGAGCATCCTAGGGAGTCCTATTTATAGTTGTGGAACTTTGACTTTCACACCGAGTTGGAAAAATCTAGAAATCGCCTCAAATTTACACGCTCTGTGCGGTTTTCCAAAATAGACTTCCAGAACTTTCATTTTTTATACTTGAAGTTTTAGAATATGTTTTTTTAAGATAATTTTCAGGAATATGTTTTTTTAGGACAATTTTCAGGATTCCTTTCTTTTTCTTCACTTCAAATCTTCGATTCTCTTCATTCGTCACTTGGTTTCCTTAGATCTTTGGCATGTGAATTCTTCATTAATGACTTCTAAATCTCCAAATCTTCATTTAGTAATAAATTTTTCTTTTGGCATCAATTTCACTTTAAGCTCTCGAAATCATCTCGCACATGAAAACATGCATAATTAGATCGATTAAGCACTATTATGTTTATAAAACCAATGTATAAATAGGGGGAAGTATGCAATATTTCACACTCAACATCGGTAAGCAGTCGAACTCAATTTTTATTTATTTATTGGATTATATAAATTGTAAATATTTTTTGGTAGGTAGGGACTTAATATAAATGAGCTTGAGATAGACGTTCCTTTATAAATTCCAAACCTGAACAATCTTAATTCCTCGATGTTGTGTGCTATGAATGGATGATTATGAAAGGATATGCAACAAGGGTACCATTTAACTAATAAAAAGTCCAAAGATTTTATATTAAGGATCTTACAATCTTGATGATTTTTTACTTGATGGTCCAATTATGATGAGAAAATTTATATCAACAATTTGGATTATTGAACTATAGACTCCAACTTATACAAACTTCAAATTTAAAAACCAAGTATGTTATGTATATCCACAAACTGAGGATAATGGAATTCTTAGACCTATTAAATTATAATCTTATGATCTTCCACCCATGATGTGGACAACAATACTTGGGCTCTTATCTCATACAATTGGTGTCACATGTTAGTGATGACCATAAATGATTTTAAATAGAAATTGAACAATGGTCCAAATTCATTAAAGAAGGTCCCAAACTCATGGTTTAAGGCTTAGACAAGCTTGTACGACTCAAACTTGATCAGACCCACTTTAGTACAGTACTCATAAAGTTGTTTAAAATGAGGGTGTTCGGATGTGCCCTAGATATTTTGATTACCAATGTCATAATGTGTTGTCATTGTAATTGTTGATAATTGCATTTTCTTTTAGTTGATGACTTTTATAGTAGGGTACTATGATTTTCATAAACCATAAAGCTTGTGGTTGGTTGGCTTACATATTTGAATTACTTATGATGTACTATTTATTTATTTATTTTTACATATTTTAATGTTGTAGTTGCAGTATATGATAATCAGTTGCCCAATTGAGAATTTCTATATTGTCAGCCATAGATTCAATGTGTTTTTAGATACATAAAAATTCTTAAATTGTCCCTTCTTAAACAGTTCAATGTTGCATAGATAAGAATGCTTTCATTTATTATAATTTAAATGAACATGCTTATTTTAGTTCGTCTCTCATATTCTCTGTATATATATTTCTTGCATTTATTTCCTCATCAAATATCCACACTTTGTGTTGATAGTTAACGTGAGAATCAAATACAAGATTAATATATTCAGGAGAGATAAGGGGAGATGCTGCCGAAATTTTGGCATGGTATTTAAATTAAATAATGAAAGTATTACAATCTATTCAACATTGAATGAGTGACTGATTTAGACATGTAGAAAATTATTAAAAATTTAGAGGACATTTATATATGCATAAGTGAATAAGTGCTTAAAAGTTAGTTTCTTATCTTTATATTTATAAATGGCTAGTGAGGAGGAAGTCTTAACTACTCCTGGTGTCAGTGCGTCGGCCACATCTCCTCTTATTGTTGAGGGAAAGGGGGGGTCTTTAATTGCAACTGCAATTAAAGGAAAGAAAAAATCAGTTATATGGATGATTTTGAAGAAATTCTAGTTAATAATGTGCTTAAGATTAGATGTATGCACTGCAAAGCACTGTAGAACAAAAATCTTGAGAGGTTAACTACTCATTTAAACAGACATATGCAAAATTGTTTAAAGAGACTAAGATTTCCACTTCTAGGCTAATAGCTATCGTTTAGCAAGTTTGAACAAGATGTGTCTCAAGGTAAACTTTTCACTCATAAGTTTGAAAAAGAGAAGTTAAATGAGTGGTATATAAGATTTGTGATCATTGATAAACAACCATTTAAAATGATACAGAGTAAAGTTTTCATGAGATACAATAAATTCTTTAATTCTCATGTTGAGAAGGTCTCCCGCGTTACAATGAAGATAGAGTGCATGAAGATATACACAAGTAAAAAAAATGAAACTAAAACTAGTTTTGGGATCAATCTCAAGGGTAAATTTGACTTTTAATTTGTGGACAATGTCTAATAAAAGAAAGGGATACATTTCATTAACCGCACACCATGTTGATGAAGATTGAAAACTTTGCAAGAGAATATTGAACTTCCACCACCTTATAGTGGTTTAAGTATTTCATATTGCATTTATAATTGTCTACAAGATTGGAGCAATAGAAATAAAGTATCTTCAATAACTTTAGATAATGCTTCAACAAATGACAGTGTAATATCATTTTTGCGTAACCAGTTCAAGACAACTAATAATTTATTTTTTGAAGGAAAAATATTTCAAGTTTGGTGTTATGCCCACATACTAAACTTAATTGTATAAGAATGGCTGAAAATAATTAACCAAACTATAGAGAATGTGAGGGAGAGTGTAAAGTACATAAGGGGCTCACCTTCAAGATTGAGTATATGTAATGACATAGTCCAACGTTTGAATGTGAAGTCTCAAAAAATGTTGAAGTTAGATGTATGCACACGTTGGAATTCGACTTTTAAAATGTTGATTCAACCGTGGTATTGGAACTTACATTTTTAGAATATGTAGCGCGTGATAGAACGTATGTTTGGTTGCCTACTGAAGAAGATTGGAGCAAAGCAAGAAAAGTTTAAAAATTTCTTAAAGTTTTTTCTGGAAATAAGTATCTCACAGCAAATGTGTTCATTCCATCTGTTTCAAAGATCAATGAAGCCCTAAGAAAAAGTGTCAATGAATGTTTAGATTTTCTACAACTTATGACACTTAGGGGTGCACATATAACCGGTAGAACCGTGGAACCAGACCGGAACCGTTGGATCAGTCCGGTTTGGTCCGGTTCTAAGTGGCACCGGTTCCGGTTCTGGTTCTAAAATTTAGAGAACCGTTGGATACGGATTGGTTCCGGTTTAAGATTGTGTAGAACCGAACTGAACCGTTGATCCGAACCGTGACCCGAACCGTAGATCCGAACCGTTACCCGAACCGTCATTCCAGACCGTCGAACCGTGCCTTTACTTTAAAAAAAACCCTAAAGGTCTTTGGACTCTCTAATCTCTAGCCCACTGCTGCCGCCCCTTCTTGCTCTCTCTCTCTCTCTCTCTCTCTCTCTCTCTCTCTCTCTCTCTCTCTCTCTCTCTCTCTCTCTCTCTCTCCGTCTCTATTTGGATTCTCAGAGAAAGAGGAGAGAGAGAGAGAGGGAAATGAAGCTTTAAATGTATGCACATGGGCGGGATTGCATAATTTCTGCAAATCTTCACGTGTATTTTTGCAGCTTCTATTTTTCTTGAAATCTTATCTCTTTTTGCTTTGATTTCTGGTGTTTGGGACAATTGGTGGAAGAGAATCTAAGTCTCTATCCATATCTGGTGAGGTAGTTTTGTTGGTTGAGAGAGAAAGATTGATAAATATGGAGGGTGAAGGTAGAAAACCATCTAACGTTTCGTCATTGTCTTCGTTGTCTCTATCGACTGAGCTTTTTGGACCTAAGGAGTTGTTGTCTTTGACGTTGTTCCCAGCTCCGAATACTGGCAACTCGTCTTCAGCAGGGATTTTCAACTCAGTTTTTCCATCGGCCTCTGGGGTGTGTTTTTATTCCCTTTTCATATTTGGGTGTTCTTGATTTTCTATTTTTTCTTTTGTTTTTTCCCTTCTATTGATTAAAGATGTTGTTTATTGGGTTTTGGATTTTGGGTTTTTTTTTTTCTTTGCATGTGTATGTAAATAGGGTTTTGATTTTTAGGTTTTGTTCTTTGCATGTCAATGTGAATTGGGTTTTTCTTTTGGGGTTTTCGTTTTTGTTGTTTGAAGTACTGGATTTTGTATTTTGAATTTTCTTTCAGTGTTTCTGAGAATTGGTTTTGTTCTTTCTCTGTTTCGGTGAATTGGGTTTTGTTTATTTGGGTGTTTTTTTATTTGGTTGCATAAAATCTCTCCATATTATATATATATATATATATATATATATATATATATATATGACTATTGGGTTTTATTGGATTCTGCAGCCGGTTTGGTAGTCAGCTTCTACAAAGATTACAGCTGGATTGGTATTTGGAAAGATTTCTTTCTTTTCCTCTTTTCGTTTTTCTATTTTTGTTTTGCATGTTTTGATTTTCCCGGTAAGGCCATAACCGTGAAACCAAACCGGAACCAGACCGTTTTTCACGGTCCGGTTCTGGTTCGGTTCCAGGGTACCAACGGTTCGATTCCGGTTCTAAAAATGGTAGAACCATTAAGAACGGTTCGGTTCTGGTTTCACCCCAGAATCGGACCAAACCGACCCGTGTGCACCCCTAATGACACTTGGTATGCGAATAAAGTTGGATAAGTACTGGGATGAATGTTATTTGTTAATGGCCTTAGCGGTTATTCTTGATCATCGGTGCAAGATGAGCTATGTGAAGTTCATCTTTATGAAGATTTATTCTGATCAAAGGATAATAATTGAAACCTCAAATGTTCGTGATGCAATCAAAAAATTGTACAATACATATATAACCACAGGATCCACACCAAGTGATAATGCTGTTATAAGTTCTGATACTATGATTTACGATGAATACATGCCTTTCTTAACAAAAGAAATACAGACAATGAAACGAAAGAATCAGAGTTATACTTGTATCTCAAAGAGTCAACCGTAATGCGGTATAATTTAAACTTCGATATTTTGGATTAGTGGAAAATGAGAGTTAGGGAAGCAAAATATCTTACACTATCGGCGATGGCACGGGACATATTGTCAATTCCTATTTCAACAGTGGCATCAGAATCTGCTTTTAACATAAGGAGTAGGGCTGTGAGCAAGAATCGAAGCTCCCTTACACCAGATACAGTTAAGGCATTAATTTGTACACAAGATTGGTTGCATCTGAGTTGGGGAGGTAATGATTTTGATATTGATAAGGAAGATAGGGAGGAGAAGGAGTCTTAAGATGCAACATGTGTAACAACAATAACATGAATGGTTTTGAATGTGTACTTTTTATTTTATGTTATGTTGATGGATGTTATAAGTTCAATACATCAATGACTTTTATTTTATTTTTATATAATTCTTTTATTTATATTATAATTTATATTTTATTATTATTTTTATATATCATATTTCATTATTACTTTCATATCTCATATTTCATTTTTTTCATCAGTTTTTATTCTTCATTATTGATAAAATACTATTTTTTCCAACATAAACAGTAGATATGTCTTCAAGTGAACCATCGACCGACGTTTGGGACTATGGTTCTTTAGTCCACTCTCCAAAGTCTGGAAATTTGAAGATTTTGTGTCATTTGTGTGCTGCTAAATTTGTTAACAAAACTAATCGGTTCAGGTTACACTTATCATGCCGAGATGAAGATGTAAAACCGTGTCCTAAAGCCCCAAAGGAAATCCAACTTCTTTTTCAAGCACTTATTGATTCGAATAAAAAACCTTCCACTCATTCATCAAAATTTTCTAAGGCGGAGAGGAAACTAAATTATTAGCATTTGAAGAAGAACAATTCCAACTCGTCTTAAAATGTAGTATGGAAGAGACTTCTATACATCAACGATATCCTCCAAGACAAGATGATGTCGAAATAGATTAAAGCTGCACGAATAAAAAGAATAAGAGTAACAAACCATCCAAGTTTCTTTCTGGTCTTGGTGCATTTTACAAGGCATTGGGAACTACATATAAATCTGCTCACAAAGAAAGTTTGAAAATTTTAATTTAAACTATACAAGAGGACGAAAAAAAAACTCTCTCCACCTTCTGATTCAGGAGAGGTGAACGAGTACATATATGAAGAATTGGATAGGAGCTCGAGCTCAGCAAATGAATCTCCTCTCTAATAGTAATTAGTATATAACGACAGTAAAAAAAAAAAAACTTTTCTAATGTTGTTGATATGTTGTAATAAGAATATTTTTAGTTTTCAATTTGTATTTTATTTTTTTAATTTATGTTTTATTGTGTTATTATTGAATGTTATGTACAATAACGATTTGATCTCAACTTGAACTTGATCTCATCTCAAAAACTCAACTCACACCTGATTTCATTTCTCAATTCAATCTCAAATTCGATAACTCGAAAACTCGAACTCGACTCGAAAGCACGAACTCGAACTTAGCTGTAAAACTCGAACTCGAATTCAGCTCGAAAGCTCGAGCTCGAACTCAGCTCGAATTGGTCCAATCTGCAGACCGAGCCGAGCCAAACACGAGCCGAGGGTAGCTGCTAACCAAGCCAAGTCAAGTTGTGGCCAACTCGACTCGGTTCGACTCGATGTACACCACTACATACCATGTTAGGTCCCTGGCCCTAAAATCAGCCCCATTTATAATTCAAGTGGGCAATAGGATTGAAAACATTGTATAGGGCAAGGCAAGGCTCACCCTTAGAACTATTTCCCTTTGTGTGGTATACCTGAGTGATTAGATGGGCCTGATTTTGCGCTTCGTGCATAAATATTGGAGTGACATCTGATGATTGGAGTGAGTTTTATATATTCATTATCGTGGGCCTTGTAATAATCAAGGGCGGAAATCTCTCTCGTAACTGTTGCCTTTTGTGTGACCGCCTAAATCATGGATAAGCCTGATTTTGTTGCCCTGAACCTACCATGGGATTACACCATCTAATAGTTAAGAGTAGATCTCACATCGCATTACGGTGGGCCCCTTAAAAAAATCATCAGTGCGAGTATATTTAGTTTACAAAATTTCATTGGCATTCGGCTGGGCCGGGCTTGGACGAGCTCCATATAAAAATTTCAGGCTAGGCCCGGGTTAGACCTTTTTGGCTCGTCGTGGTCAGGTCAAATTTAGGCTTAGCTTGAGAGGTGGGTGGAATTTGAACAAAACTTGGCCCAGCCCAGTGGACACCCAGCGTCCAACTTTAAAATGATTAGGCCAGTCCAATCATTAGGTAGATCATATGGGATAAACCTCTGTACTTGTGTCTGTGATGGTAGGGCACCTTAATTTTAGGACTTCAGCTCTCATTGCATGGCAACCCCTCGGGAGGATATAAAAGCTAAGATGGCCCACGGGAGTGAGATTTTTCCGCAGGGGAAGCGAATTGGGTGGGGCCCACTGTGGATGTATTCGTCTTGTTCACGCGTGTCCATCGTCTTTCCTCATTTCATGTATGAGCCTAAAAATGAAACGCGTCCACTCTTCATGTGTACCACACCACAAAAAAGCAAGGACAATGCTGTTAACTGATGAAACATTCGTAGGGCCCACAATGGTATTTATTTGTCTTCCACTCTGCTCATATGGTCACAAGGACATGGATGAAAGGAAAACACGAATGCCGGCTTCATCTACAACTTATGTGCAATTCACACTGTTGTCTATTTGAGCTTTAAATGTACTACAATTTTAGATAACCTCTTTTAAAACGAGCTGATAAAACTGATGGACGGCGTGGATAAGACAAATACATGACAGTGGGCCTGTAGAGTTTACTCAGTACTACTCAGCATGCAAGCCGCTTCATTGTACCGGGCGTCTGGCCTGGAAACCCCACGCGTTTGAAAAAGCGGAGCTATTTGATTCTCTAGAAGTGTACAGCTCTTGATAACCCGTCACTTGATGGATTTGGCATACGTTAGATCAAATTAGAACCCCTGAAATATAAAACCAACTGTCGCTCATCACAGTCCCAAAATCCTTATTCTTCGAAGTTCCAAATCTTTGAATCTAACTGCATGCTTACTGCAATAGGAACATTAGATTCATTTTTAACCCAATCAATATCCACAAATCTTATAATCAGGTAATCTAAGATATCTCAAATTTTGAATCCTGGTACATCTGTACTGGGACTCATAATTAAACAGTTTACTTTGAATTAATTTTGTTGATGCAAAAAACTGGTGCGTCCTCCTCCTTTCTATCACCTACACAAGAAGGAGACAAAGGAGACCCTGGCAAGAGCCGTGGACCCTCCGATGCTAAAGTCAGTGATTGGAATGTATAGGAGAGCTTTTGAGAGAGTTTTCTACGTACCTTTCAGCGTGGAGGTTTCCTGTATTTATAGGAATGGGAGGGTCTCATCGTGCAAGGATTCTTCTCCTGATATCTACAAGATTTGGTTTAAATCAGTTTTTGGATTCTGCCCGATCCCGAGATCTTCGGGATTGGAGATCCTTTCACTGGATTTTCGGAACACTGTTTTCATTTACACTGTCTTTCTTCGCTTGGCTCGGTCCTAATCGACTCTAGTGATGAATGAGTCTCGGCTAGCTGCAAGGATAGAGCTTTTGCCTTCTGTCGGCTGAAATAGGATTGATTCATAATTGATATCCTTTCTTAATCCGATAGCCAACTCTATAACCGACCTAAATATGGGTCGGTTTTATGGTCGGTCAGGTGGCTTCTGAGCTTCAGGCCTTAATCGGCCCTTTTATATGTTACTGCCTCGTCTATCAAGTCAACTTCATGCATCTTGTATACTTTGTCTATGGTTCGTGACTCTGTTAACCTCGGTCGGAATTCATTTCCCAAAATCTGAGCTAAGTCTCTCCTTTAGGCCTTTAATTTACTTGCCTCGGTCCGGCTCGTTGCCTCGGATTCCCGAGCAGTGTCAATAGAGTTGGTCCATTCCATAGCCGGGTCTCCGGACTTGTCATATTTTTCCCCAACAGTAAGCCCCCTTACTCCTTGCGTCAACTGTGTTGATGCTAAGGAGTTAAGAGTTTTTGGGTCGGCTTGGACTGGAGTCGACGTTATGATGGAACATTTAATGCTCGCAGGAGTGGCGCGTCGTCCAGAACATGCGCTGGTTCATTGATCGAGGCCATACGTGCGGGAAGCCGTCGGAGTGTCCTTTTGGCTTATGAGAATGGGACGCATGGCGAGGGCGATGTCTTCGTCAGTTGGCGTGCGCCACATGTCGGGCGAGAGAGTCGAAGTAGCCATCGATTCGACTCTTCCTTAAATGCCCTAGCCACGTAACAGGGTTATAAAAGGAGGAGCGGGACGCTTGTTCCCCATTTTCGCGCGCACGTCCCCAATCCCATTTTCTTTGTTTCTGCCATTTTCCTCTCCGTTTCTGATTTTTAGCCTTCCCATTTGCTTCTTTCTCGATCGTCCTTGCTATCTCCGGTGAGTTTCAACTCTCTCCCTCCCTTTCATTTTAAATTTTAGTGGCAATGCAAGGTTCTCAGAGCCCACCGGGAGGGAGCTTCCAGTGGCGAGGGCGAAGCGAGGCATTTCTAGAATGTTTCAGAATCGCCCTCGTTATTGACGGAGATGGATGTAAGTGCCAATGAGGCCTTCCAGTATTCTGAAAGAGTGGCTGGGCCTTCAGTGGAGCGCCCTACTTCTGCGGGTCCTTCTCGCAGAGGGGCGTCGCTGGCGACTACTCCCGACAGGCCTAATCCTCCTGGGGAGGAAACGGAGGAAGAGGATGATGAGGCCGAAGGGGCCAGTGAGTCAGTTTCCACACGGAGGTGGGCAAGGGAGGCTGAGTCGACGGCCGAGGGAGGGGAGGCTAGAGATAAGCAGAAGGGTCCGGTTCCCTCAGTTCTAACCGAGGCAGATCTGGACAGGATCAGGGCCGGGTACCATGTCCTGAACTCAGTCATTTTTCACCTTCCCCTACCGAATGAGTTACCCGACCATCCCCCTGCTGGGATGGCTACAATTTTTCAACTCGATTTACAATGCGGCTTGCGTCTGCCCCTCTAAGGAATTTCTCGGGATCTGCTCTCTCCACTCTGGATAACACCCGGGCAAATGGTTCCGAACGGGTGGAGGGACTTGTTCGGATGCTCATTGTTGTGGGCTGAGACAGCAGCCCCCACTGACTATCGATGAGTTTCTCCATCTGTTTCAAGTACGGTCGAACCCATAGTAGCTCGGCTAGTACTTTTTGTGTGCTTGGCGGAACAAGGGCAAACCTTTCATAACCGACCCTCCTACCTCCAACAAGCACTAGAGAGAGAGATGGTTCTAGGCATGTGGCCGCTAGGAGACTGCCGAGCCATGGCCCATTGAATCTCGTATTCCTCAGGCGTTCTTGCAAGCAGGTGACTAAGCATGTCCTTTCCCTATCTTCTCTTTCTATGATGCCTTTGAGTCTGACCGAATGCGTTTTGCAGATATTCCCAAGAGAAGGCCGAAACTCGGAGCCGACACTTTAGCTCGGATCAAAGATCTAAAGACGCTGAGTCCGGAGTAGCAATCTTGGAAGAGACTTCTTCAGCCGGAGCATCTTTTTGACTCGGGTTTGGACTCAGTCGTGACAGATACTTTCTGTTGTCTTGTTGCATTCCTTTTGGATTTTGTTTAACTCGTCTTACTTCCTCTGATGCAGAGATGGCTGAAGCTCAGCCCTTTCTCCCCCCGCCCTCCAAGATGAAGGCCCCTCCAAGGTTAAAGACTCAGTCGGAGACTTGGCCTTTGAAGAAGCCAAAAACGGTCTCGAAGGCCAAGGGGCAAGCCTCCTCGGCCATCCCGACCATGATAGTTCCCAATACGGAAGAACTGGCAAACACGATGGCTCTCGAGTCCCAGGTGGCTCCTGAGCCAGGACCCATTGTAGAGCAGGTCCTGAAGCAGAGGAAGGAGCAGAGGAGAGGGGAGCCCTCAGGAGGGGAGACTACTCAACAGGAGGCGTCGACCTTCCAACGGGCTGTGTCAGACATGGTCCCTTGGGCAATTTCCCATGGGAGCGACAAAGAGTTCGTTGCCCTCTTCGAAGCCCCCCAGAGGCGGACTCTCTCTCATGCGGTGAAGATACTTCTCGAGGTAAGACTTGAATCTCGAGCTTGTCTTGTCGATTCGCTCAATCTTTTAATCTGACCATACATTTTCCTTTTGCAGTTCGCTCCTTGTCTGCTCAGGGCTAGCTCGGAGCTGGCTGATGCTCAGAAACGGGCAGCGGAGGCGGAAGCACAACTCGAGGCTGTTGTGGCTTAGATCGGCATAATGACCGGCAACTTGGGGCTTCCCAAGAAGGCCATCGATGAGACCAGGGCTGAGAGTGCTCGTTTGACCTCGCAATTGCAACAGGCCTGGGAGGAAAGTTGGCGGAAGGGCCAGGCCCTGGCTGCTTCAGAGGAGAAGTTGTCTCGGTTGAGAAACGAAACTAAGGCTGCCATTGAGCAGGCCAAGGAACAAGCTAGGGTCCAGGCCGTAAAGGCCTTTTTTGAGTCCCAAGAGTTCTCAGAAGAGCGAGATCGCTTGTATTAGGATGGTTACATCAAATGTATTGAACTGATGAAGAAATCTTTCCCCGACCTTGATCTCTCGGGATTCAATGAAAGCGCCGCTGGGTCTGAGGGTCCAGAAGCCGAGGCAGCTAGGTCTGGTAATGCTACGGCTCGTATCGAGGTCGCTTCTGAGGTGGCACCAGAGGTTACCCCGAGTGGCGGCAGCAGCTGAGTCCGAGCCACCTCTTGAGTTAGCTCCTGATGAACCTTAAAGTTTAATCTTGGGTGTCAAACACTTTAAGCATACTAAGCTTCAAACACTTTAAGCACACCAAGCTGCAAGGCAGACTTGAGAGTATCTGCAACCGAGAGAGGACATTGCATGTCACGGCCGACTCTTCTTACCTCTTTCTTTGTTATCCCATTAATGTAATTTCAAAGTAGGAACTGATGTAACCTGATGTAAAACATTTTCCGATGAATGAATATGCTTCAGTTTTCTTATTCATCTGACTCAGCTTACATGTTTCTCACTTTATGCTTGATCGAATGTTTTTAATTGCTCAACGGCCAACCTAGGGATAATATATTTTTAGATGCTCGGAATTCCAAGGATGGGGTAGTAATTGCCCGGTTAGATCTTCCAACCGAGATGTTCCGGGTCAGATGGTGCTCGAGACGATATAGGGCCCTTCCCAATTAGGTCCCAGTGTGCCCGCACCAACTTCCTTAGTGTTTAGGAATGCTTTTTGGAGGACCATGTCTCCCACTCGGAAGCGTCTAACCTTGACTCGGGCATTATAGAACCGAGCTATTTGTCGTTGCCGAGCCATCATCCGTAGCCGATCTTTTTTCCTTTGTTCTTCCACGATGTCGAGTCCGAGAGCCAGGAGTTCTTTATTATCTCGCTCATTAAACGAGCTGACCCGAGTTGAGGGCAATCCGATCTCGATTGGAGTAATGGCTTCCGACCCATATGCAAGGGAGAAGAGAGTTTCTCCTGTGGCGATGTGAGACTCAACCCAAGTTCGCATGTGTGCATGTGTGTGTGTGAGTATGCATCTCATTTATTTTGGTCCCACAGTCCTACCGATCAAATTCTGGCAACCCGCGACCCTCGAATAGTGTTTGCGGTCATCCTTGAGTTCAGTCACGTAGACCCGACTCGGATTGACCCAAGACCTATGCCTTTGCGATCGCCTTATTGCCGCGGTTCCAACGATGCATCTCATGCGTAAATCCAACATGTCCATCAAAAGTTGTAGGCCGCACATTATTTGGATCATTGATTGCATTTTGGTGGGACCTAATTAGCTTGCACAATTTCCCATGCAAATCCATGACATCATTACCTAGAAAGCCTAACCCTATAGGTAGCCTAGGCTCTAGCTCCTAGACCCCTAGCACATTGGAATCTCCTCCCAAACTCATTATGAGTTTCTCTTGCCAAGGCAAGCATGCCTCCTCTTTTTTAGAAATCTCATCATTTCCCTCATGCTACATCTCTCTCCCTTCTCTCTTTTCTTTTCATTTTCTCTTCTTCCCCTTGCTAGAACACCCAAAACGTCCCACCTTGGTAGAAATTTCAGCAACTTCTCTTCCATCTCCCTCCTCATCTAACCTTCTACATTCAATCTTGAACCTACATCCATGATCCTTGGGGCCTAGGGAGTCCAATGCAACAAGAATCTTGAAGATCCATTAAGGTCAAATTGCTCAGAAACCTCGGCGGTAGCAGGCTGATGGCTCTGCAACGCAGTGGCAACAAGCTGCATCAGCTACTGGAAATGATCGACTCCTATATGTACTGTCAGAAAGGCCGAAGCGGCACTCACCTCAGGCGAAGGTACGGGTGCGGCCGACGGGGTAGGAGCCTCTATAACTGGAACAGCAGGCTAAGGAGGGAAAACCGGCGGGAGAGCTGGAGCAACTAAAGGAGAGGGTGCTACATGCTCAACTGGAGGAATAGGCGTGACAGGAGTTGGTATTATAGCATGGCAACTAATTCTGGAATAACTCGGGATAATATCGCATGTCTACTAAGTGCATAGGACAAGTAGTGTCCCGAGACCCATCCTTTCGCTCTGTATTGAGCCTGTAATTGTTTTGATTCCTTGTGTCATCATTATTTTGTAGACGATACCGTTTAGACATGGCACCCGAGGTTGTGGCACCCGTGGCCATGGTGCCCATGGTCACGATGCCCATGGATGAGGCGCCCGAGATACCCGTCCTACTTGAGCACATCCTGCTCCCGTTGTTGAGGATCATGAGATGTAGGGTTATCATATGTGGACTTATGATGGTTGGGTCATAGTGCGGCCGAGAGTGGCCCACCAGGCAGGGATGCCTAGGCTGGGGCGTCCAGCCTAGGCTGGCCCACCAGCCTGCTTCGTGGGCCCACCTTGATGTGTTGTGTATCCCACCCTCCATCCATGTGGGGTCCTTAGGGGATTGATCATCCTCCCTTTTTTTGGTATTCAATTGGGGCCCATTGGATGAATTTTTGGGCCAGATACCTCGGGCCTATAGAGCTGCCTACACATGGGACATCCCTGCCTTAGGCTACTGCTGGGCCTACATTCCAACGGTCTGGCCCACTTGATATATGTGTTGTATATCCTCTCTCATTTGGTGGGGCGCACAGTGATGTGTGTGGGCCATCAGGGATTAAATATACTAAGAAATACTTTTATTGTTGGACTCCAACCAGCCCAGAAATTTGGCAATGGACCCAATGTTGCCACCCATAAATGAATTGGGACAGCATGGCCCACCAGATGTGAGGAGGACTTAGATCAGTTATCTTACCCTTTCTTTACAGCATTTTGGGGTGTGATTAGGTCCCAGCTGAGGCCCACCCAAGTCGAGTTTTATTGGAATGTTGTGTGTGATTAGTTAACTAATTCCTTAGGCCTTGTAGACTAGATCCTTTTAGTAGGCCCACTGACCTTTGGGCCTATACTCTTCTACATATTGTGATGGGTTTAAGGGCTACAGTATGCAAGTAGGATGTGAGGCCCAACTCGCTTCTATTAATTGTAAAATGGCCCATGTGAATGAACTACTAGGCCACCCATGAGGCCCACCACAATATGTGAACTTATGATTGTTGGGCCCAAACCTTGCTTGAGGGCCCACCATACTGTCTATGAGTTGGGCTCGTGTATAGCCCATCAGGCCACGTATTGCTTGGGTCTTAGACCTTATTTTATATGTAGCTGGCTACCTTTTGGGACCCAGTTGAGGTTGGATGTCCTCCTTGATGGCTCTAAGGTATGCCCATAAGGCCCTTTTAGGTGGTTGAAGGCTCACCTTGGACCTTATTACGCCCGTCTCCTCCTTGAAGCTTTATGATTCTCCTAGCTTGTGGTTTATCCCAAAGTATTGGGCCCCCACTAGAGGACTTCGCTTCTCCTTAGTACCTATCTATGTACCTAGACCTTGTCCCTCCTTAGGACGGAGGAATACATTCTACAAGTAACACACTTACATCATTATGACCTATATCCATCATCTGTATGAATTGATTGCATTGTATGGTGGTCATTGAGGGATGGAGTTTCTCCCCTTGTGCACATTGAGTGCCTGAAGCTTGTGCATGATTTGTATACCTGACTCTTGCATTGGCATCACATTTCATAATGCTACCTCCCTTACTTCATCAGGGCCTTGCCTCCACAGGGACATTCGTGGATGGTCGTATGTGTAGACACCGGAAATATTACTTGAGCATACCGAGTACATAGGATACCCATGGGTGAAATTCTCAAAACTTCCATGGTACTAAGGATCTGCTCCAACGCCGTGACCGAGTGGAAACATGAGCGCACGAGGGCCTTACACCTGTAGACCACGACTCTCACTGTCGTGTAGTTGGTTGGATGGGGATGTGGGCTTATCCGCCTGTGAGGGAGGGCATTACTAGGCTAAGTCTGACCAACTCGTGAAATGAGTCTGCTACCGTCAGGCCTTGTTAGTGATTGGCTGTCCACAAGCCGGTAGTGAGGTCTCTTACGCTCGTTTGATTGTACGGGTCTGCAGAGCGGCAGTTATTCAGTAGCGTAATGAACTCCGATGATTTTCTTATGAATGGAAATGTATTTGATATGTTGATTGGATATGAGCATTGGCATTACTTTGCATCGCATTCGCATTGGGCTGTATAAGCTCCCTTTATGCATCGCCTTGGTAAGGTGCCTAATACTCATTGCATCGTATTCATGATAAGCCTTGATAATGCTAGTAATATTCCCATTGAGCATAATTCTCTTCTTACATATCCTACTATTCTTCTGTGCACCGTTGTCACACACTTTCACCACCCTTTAAGCTTCTATAAGCTTATGCATGATTGATGGGTGCAAGTGATCCTAGGTAAGTTCTATAGAGCAGAAGAGCATGGATTAGAGCTAAGCTTGAGGACCCAGTGTTGCTGACTTTCTCTCCTTTTCTATTATCTTTTGTATGTCTCTTTGAACCTGATGTAAACTTGTAAAAGTTCAAATTCTTAGTAGATTTTTGTGATGTGTGCCCTTAATTATTCTCAAATGTACTTGTTGTGATCTTGGGTATGCTCGTATCGAACATGATTATACTATTATGGAAATCCTCCTTGTAGGATCACAGGATCGGAACCTATAATGACCCTGGAAATTTTGTGCTAATCTTTCCTTAGTAGTTGTTTTTGGGGTAATTAGCGCTATACTCGATTGCTTGTGAAATCTGCATCAATCACTTTAAATTGTATCTGCATAACTCAAAACCTGTAGATTAGTTAGCGCTATGTTACTCTGAAATTTGGGATCCATCGCTAAATCCAGTTGTTCTTGGGAATTTTTGGAAGTTCTAGATCGGACCTGGACCGCGCGTCGAAAGTCCGATAGCGATGATCTTAGGCTGTTGCGGTCACCATGTTGGACTTGACCATCACCTCGAAAATCAAGTCCAGATGATGTTCTGGGTTGATTTAATTGAGTTCGGAGTGAAGAGTGTGAGAACGGTTGGAAATTTATTAAGCTTTTATGAAATCTGAGTCATGTCGCTTGCGCGACGATTTTAAGATATCTGACCGTTGGATTCTGACCCAATTTCACCCTCTGATCAGGGAAGGTGGCCCAGGCATGTCCTTGTGCTTGTGAACCTGATCGAGATTCAGTGACCGTTGAATTGAGTGTGGTCCGCCACGGCTGATCTGAAGATCCGGTTGGTACGAAAACTCAGCTTGACCTAGATCCATGGTCAGTGAGCTTAAGTCCGACCTTTCGTGGTAATAGGCCCACCGGAAGTGCTTCATTGGATCGCGAGAGGCCGGTTTTGGTTATACCCTAAGTATACCTTGGCCCTGGGGTTATTTTCATCAATGTTAGGCCTATTTATAGTCCTTGAAACCCTAGCTCTCTTTTCCATACGAATTTTCTCTAACCCTAGCTAAGAAAGAGAAAGGAAAAGAGAGAGAAAGTGAGAGAGAAGTTAGTGAATCATCTTAGATTCTTTCCGGTTCTTCTTCATCCTTGAACCTTCACTTTGAATCGTTATTCTGACGATTCTGAGTTCATCTTTGGGTAAGTTAACCTAACCCTAATCTGTGTTAGAGCTTAGAATAGTCTTGGTGTTGTTGTATCTCATTTCTATTCTTGCTTTAGGGTATTCTATCGCCGTTGACGAAGACAACTCGTCTGAAATCAGTTCGGTATTCTTTTCTGGCTTAAGGTGCGGACTTTAAGTGTATAGGTTATGGTTTTCAAGGCTTCAATGCCAGTTAATGATTTATTCTTGCTATGGATGAGATTTCACATGCCAAATGTTGTGTTTACTTTGCGTTCCTGATATGCATGTGTTATATTGAGATTTGCGTATTCTATGTGTATGTATAAAGTACCGTATGCGTATAAAATATGAACATGTGATTGTCATGATTATCTGTCGTGTACTTATGCTAATGGTATGTGCGATAACTCCTTGACAAAAGGAATTGTCCAAATGTGTGTATTTCAACATACGTCATATATGTTGTATTTTGTATTTTAAGTGTTTGTAGAAATGTCTGAATGATCTAAAGTGTGATGTTTCAACTTAGTATGGGCGTCGAGAAGCGATTCTCAACTCTCCCACTAGTGTGTATGATTTCGTTCATGTAAGTTACATTCCTTGTTGTTTAAATTCAAGCATTACTTATGCTTACATTTATGTTAAGTTGATATTCTTCAAATGCTTGAGTACCACATGATTTGAGTTGTTGTTCCCTTACTGTTCTACATTCAATACGATTATCTATTGTAGTGTAATGTGTGTGGGACTATGCATTAGTCTAGGAAATCGGTAGTCGGCCTTAAGATCGTGGCTGAGGTTGCTTTCGCCACGAAGGATGTGATTAGACGAACCCGATTCGTATTAGAGTTGTCGGCAGTGGTTTGGCCACGCGGAGTGTTTGCGCACTCTATGTCGTTCTACTCAACGTGCGCTCGTGCTAGTCGAGTTCGTCAAGTAACCCGATTGTCCGATGTATGTTCACCATGTATGGACGCTACTGCTTGAATCTAGGGTACCGAACTTACCAATGAAATCTTATTAACTATGGTACCTTGATCCGCTAAGACTCATGAGCCGGACATGGTGGTATAAGACACCGTGGTCGAGCTGTCGGCCTATGCTGGGGTGACGAGCCTCCCCGTAGTGACTAGTGAGCAACCAAACTCGTGAGCCGATTATGGTGGTATGGGACACTATATTCGTGTTGTCGGCCTACATTGATTGGTGACGAGCCCTTTGTAGTGACCTCGAGCATACCTAGATACCACATTGAGGTGACGAGCCAAACTGTGGTAATAAAGGTGTGATAGGTGTGCATTGATTGGTGACGAGCCCTTTGCATCGACCTCAAACCATATGATCGTATGAGATATCTAGGACTGACGACCCTAGAATGGATTCCTGTTTGGATGGTGAGATGAGGAAGGTGTCTTAGCTTCCCAATCCTGCTGTATGAAAGGGACTAATAACAACTTGGTAATCATATCCATGCACCACATTTGCATGTGCTTTGTAGACGTGGCGCACTTTGAGGTGGTGTCATGCGTAACATAAGATGAAGACGCTGAGGGTGAACGCGTGAGGGCACGCATCATTCTGCATACATCCTTGCATTAACAAGAGTACTTAGGATATGTTTAATTGTTCTGCTTTATCATTACTGCTTGATTGAACTGATAACAAGTTAACCAGTGCCTTATTGTTCCACTAAGTTGATCACTCACTCCCACGTTCTGGGGCGGTGTTAAACACCCATCAGACTCTGTCTTAGGTTCTGATTTTACAGATGTTGATGCAACTTCTAAGGCAGAGTCGGAGATGGATGATGATGAGGCTTCTTTCTCTTATATGCAGTTTTCAGATGGGTTCTAACGAGCCTTGGTCTGATGCGCGGGATTCTGAAATTATTTTTGGGAATTAAATGATGTAACTTGATACTTGTAATTTTGATAAGTAACACTTTCAATACGACCTGGTTTGTGTATGTACTTCAGGGATTTGCACTTGTACACATATATTTCTATAAGTCTTCCGCTTGCTTTCTTCACTTATCCCTGAATTATATCTATGCTTTGGCTTAATCTATTCCATGTTTTATGCATTAATACAGTCAACATACATCCATCATTAAATATGTTGCATAAGTGATGTTTTGAAACTTGGGAGCTGAGTTATGCTCGACCCCTGAATTTCAGGGCGTTACACTTATATTGTGCACACACTTACACCACCCTTGCGGTTAGAACTGATCATCGGGTTCCTTGTGAGTTCGGTTATCGAGTCTGGGGCGTGACAGGCTGTTCGAGCGGTGGTTTGGTATGCTCATAGTATTTTAGGAAGTTCCTCGGCCCATGCTCCTTTAGCTAGGTCGAGTTTGGTTTGGAGATGCTGTTTAATGATCTTGTTGACTACCTCGACTTGTCCGTTCGTCTGAGGATGATGGGGGGATGAGTAGACATTTCTGATTTCGAGATTATCGTACATCTCCTGATACTGCCAATTGTTGAACTGCTTCCCGTTGTCAGTAATAATTGTGCGAGGTATCCCGAAATGGCAAATGATGTTTTTCCAGACAAAGTCCATGATCTTTTGTTCGGTTATCCTAGCCAATGGCTCGGCTTTGGCCCATTTCATGAAGTAATCTACCGCAACAACAGCAAACTTGGTCTGGCCTTTCCCTAAGGGGAGTGGTCTGATGATGTCGATTCCCCACTGTGCAAAGGGCCAAGGACCAGTCATAGGGGTCAGTTCCTCAGGGGGTTGCCTCAGAATGGCCGTGAATCATTGGCATTTGTCGCAGCTCTGGACGAGCTTACGAGCGTCGTACTGAATAGTTGGTCAATAGTACCCTTGTTGTAGGACCTTATGCCTGAGTGATCGTCCTCCCGAGTGATTTCTGCAAATCCCTTCATGGATCTCTCGCAGTACATAATTGGCTTTATCAGGATTTAGGCATTGTAGCAAAGGAGTAAAGAATCCTTTCTTATATAACACCCCATTGAGTATGGTGTAAAGGGAGGCTCGAATCTTCAACCGTCAGGCCTAGGCATGATCCTCGGGTAACTTTCCACTGTCGAGATATTGGACAATCGGGTCAAGCCAAGCAGGTTCCGAGTCGATTGAATGTACGGTCGAGCTAAGCAGTTTGTCGATGCTCGGCTTTGCAACATATTCGATCGGAACTGACCTGGGTATATTGTCTTCGTCAGCTGAGGAAAGCTTCGCTAATAGGTCGGCCTTAGCATTCTTTGTTCAAGGGATCCGTGTGACAATACATAGTTGAAAACCATCGATCAATTCTCTAGCTTTTTTCATGTACGCTTTTAGTTGCTCCTTACGCGTCTGATACACGCTAGTGTCTTGATTGACGACCAATTGTTGTCGTTAAATACGTTGAGATGAGTAACACCCAGACTAGATGTTAGTCGGAGGCCGAGCAAGAAGGCTTCGTATTCTGCTGTCACTATAAGAAATCTCACCTTCGGCGATGAAAATTTTCGTCGCTAAAAGCTAAATTTTCGTAGTTAAAAAGTTTTAGCGACGAAAACTTTCGTCGCAAAAAACTTTTGCAAAACTTTTAGCGACGAATATTTTCGTCGCTAAAAAATGAATGTTAAACTTTTAGCTACGAAAATTTTCGTCGCTAAAACTATTTTGCAAAACTATTAGCTACAAGAATTTTCGTCGGTAAAAATATTTGCATAACTTTTAGCTACGAAAATTTTCGTCACTAAAAATATTTTGCAAAACTTTTAGCTACGAAGATTTTCGTCGCTAAAAATATTTTGCAAATCTTTTAACTACGAAAAGTTTCGTCGCTAAAAGTCTCTTTTTTAAAAAAATTATTCCAGCACAAAATTCCGCACAAAATTCCTAATATACACCTATTACAATATATTTCATTATATTCATCCTGATATACAACTGTTATATAATATATTTCATCATATTCACATTCACATCCATCTAAACCCAAACTAGTAAATCCATCCAAACATAAACTACATTCATCCAAAAATAAATAATCTTATCCACATCACATTCATTCATGCATAAATACATATAAGCTTAACATCATAAACAAAAATACCCTAAACCTAAACCTAAAACCTATAACCTAAACCTAAAACCTAAACCTTAACCTAAACCTAACCTATAACCTATAAGTTTAAGTTTAGGAAATCGGGTTCGGGTTCGGGATCGGGTTTAGGTTTGGGTTTTCAAGTTTAGGTTTAGGTTTAGGTTAGGGAGTTGAGGTTAGGATTAAGTGTAGGTTTAGGATTAGGGAGTTGAGAATACGTTAAGGTTTAAGTTTAGGAAATCGGGTTCGGGCTATAAGTTTAGGTTTAGGTTAGGTTATAAGTTAAGGTTTAGGAAATTGAATTTAGGTTATAGGTTTAGGTTATAAGTTAAGGTTATAGGTTCAGGTTTAGGTTATAGGTTAAGTTTTAAGTTTAGGTTAAGGTTATATAGGTTTAGGTTTAAGTTATAGGTTTTGAGATTTGAGAATAGGTTAAGGTTAAGGTTATAAGTTTAGGTTTAGGAAATCGGGTTCAAGTTCGGGATCGGGTTTAGGTTTGGGTTTTCAAGTTTAGGTTTAGGTTTAAGTTAGGGAGTTGAGATTAGGATTAGGTGTAGGTTTAGGTTTAGGGATTTGAGAATACGTTAAGGTTTAGGTTTTGGAAATCGAGTTCGGGTTATAGGCTTAGGTTTAGTTAGGTTATAGGTTAAGGTTTAGGAAATAGACTTTAGGTTATAGGTTAGGGTTATAAGTTAAGGTTAATGTTTAGTTTAAGGTTTGGGTAATAGGTTTGGGATTAGAGAATAGGTTTAGGTTGAGGTTATAAGTTTAGGTTTAGGAAATCGAGTTCGGGTTCGGGATTGGGTTTAGGTTTGGGTTTTTAAGTTTAGGTTTAGGTTTAAGTTAGGGAGTTGAGATTAGGATTACGTGAAGGTTTAGGTTTAGGGATTTGAGAATACCTTAAGGTTTAGGTTTAGGTTTAGGTTATAGGTTAAGTTTTAGGTTTAGGTTAAGGTTATATAGGTTTAGGTTTAGGTTATAGGTTTTAAGATTTGAGAATAAGTTTAGGTTAAGGTTATAAGTATAGGTTTAGGAAATCGGGTTCGGGTTCGGCATCGGGTTTAAGTTTAGGTTTTCAAGTTTAGGTTTTGGTTTAGGTTAGGGAGTTGAGATTAGGATTAGGTGTAGGTTTAGGTTTAGGGATTTGAGAATACGTTAAGGTTTAGGTTTAGGAAATCGGGTTCGGGTTATACGTTTAGGTTTCCGTTAGGTTATAGGTTAAGGTTTAGGAAATTGGGTTTAGATTATAGGTTTAGGTTATAGGTTAAGGTTTAGGTTTAGGTTAAGGTTTAGGTTTAGGTTTAGGTTATAGGTTTTGAGATTTGAGAATAGGTTTAGGTTA